>NC_061153.1:12279023-12535158 GCF_905220365.1 Vanessa cardui
CCTCCAAAACTGTATGGGGTTACCTAAGATCCACAAAACTGGTGCTCCGGCTGCGTCCTATTGTAAGCCAAATCGATACACCAACATATAGATTGGCTCAACACATAGCAAGGGACACTATCACCCCTCCGAGGACACACTGCGGCGTATGTCAAGGATTCTTACCAGTTTGTTGGTGAAATCAAAGACCTTAAATTAACCAACAACGAGACAATGGTTAGTTTTGATGTCCAGTCATTGTTTACCTGCTTACCCATACAAGACTGCATCGAAATTGTCAAGAGGAAACTACAGACACACAACATGCCTATTGAATATGCAGAGCTGTTACATCACTGCCTCACATCTGGTTATTTATTGTGGAATGATGAATTCTATGTACAAGTTGACGGGGTAGCCATGGGTTCTCCAGTATCCCCCGTGGTCGCCGATTTATTCATGGAAGACCTGGAGGAGAGGGCTCTTCGCTCCGGACCTATAACACCTAGGTTTTATAAACGGTACGTAGATGACACTTTCACAATATTACCTAGTGATCTGACATCTGCATTTTTAGTACATCTTAATTCTATAAATAAAAACATTCAATTTACTATGGAATTAGAGGCAAATAATTTTTTAGCTTTCCTTGACATCCTTATTATCAAGAATCCTGACAATACATTAAGTCACACAGTTTATAGGAAACCCACACACACCAACAAATACCTCAATGGTGACTCGCACCACCACCCTAGCCAGTTAGCTACCGTTGGCAAATCTTTGTTTCAGAGAGCCCACCATCTCTGCGATGCTGAACACCTAGAGGACGAGCTACGTCAGGTCAAGCTTGCACTCCACCAGAACAAGCTGCCCGTGCCTCGCCAGCATCGCAGAAGCCGTATCAAGCCACCCACAGTTGAGCGACAACCTGCATTTCTACCATATGTGAAGGGAGTTACAGACAGGATTGGCAACATCTTGAAGCGAGCTTCAATTAAAACCGTTTACAAGCCTCATAAGAAAGTGAGCCAGTTCTTGAGACCTATCAAGAGTAATATTCCTTTACAAACTGCAGGAGTATATAAACTCGAATGTGAGTGTGGTTTATCTTACATAGGCCAAACAAAGAGAAGTATCGGTACCAGGGTCAAGGAACATATAGGAGATGTCAAAAATAGGCGTTCTTCTAAGTCTGCAGTCTGTGAACATGCTCTGGATAAACCTAACCATTTTATCCGATTTGATAAACCACAGATCCTCGCTAGAGAACACAGATTCATTCCTAGAATGATACGCGAGGCTATTGAAATTCAAAAACATCCGAACTTCAATAGAGAAGATGGTTGGAGACTTTCTAACACCTGGGATCCACTTATTAAAAATTTAAAATCCCAAATCCAACAGACTGCAAGACCTAAAGATACAGTTAGTGCCTTCTGCGTGCAACCGGAACGTTACTCAAGATATCAATTGAGAAATCGTTGGCGGTAGTTGTTAATAATATTTCCTTTGTTCTTCAAATAGACAAATGTCATCTTAGTCTGCCCGTGACCACGAACACTGCAAAGTGCTCGAAACGTCGGGATGTTTAAAAATAATTAATATACGCGATTCATCCGTTATAAATAGTTTTATTTAAATTTAGACTTTTGTGGATTTAGCGCTAAACAATTTGCTTCTGACCAACCTGCTATGTTTCTTAAATCTTCATTTAGCTTAAGTACAGCATTATGAGTTTCATTAGGTGGAAAAGGTATATATATTTGTATGTCGTCAGCGTACATATGGTAACGGCAGTTTTTTATGACCTTTGTTACGTCAGCGCAATATATAATAAATAGTAGAGGACCAAGTATCGATCCTTGGGGTACACCTCTAAGAACTTGCCTACATTGCGATGATTTTATGGTGCCATCTTCATGTTTAAGTTCTACGGTTTGCGTTCTACTACCCAGATAACTGGTGAACCATTGTATAGCTTCTGCGCTAAGTCCGTAGTAGTGTAGTTTAGCTAGTAAAAGAGAGACGTTAATCGTATCAAATGCCCTAGAGTAATCCAACAAAACTAGTATAGTGCCATTACCTTTATCTTGCGCGTTTAATATTTCGTCAACCACATCAATCAGTGCAGTTGCAGTACCGCGACGTTTACGGAATCCTGACTGTCTCATGGGTAATATATTATTGGTCTCAAGAAAATCAGATAGCTGATTATATACTATTTTTTCCAATACTTTGGATAAACATGGCAGGATACTTATTGGCCGTAGATCCTTATTTTCTGAGGGATTATTATTTTTAGGGATAGGCTTAATTATCGCTTTCTGCCATATTATAGGAAATATGCTCTGGGTAATAGACATATTAATTATCGTAGTAATAATTTCTTGAATATGAGGCATAATGAGCAACAACATTTTTAGAGATATTCCATCGGCACCAACAGCATTCGATTTAATACTACTTATTACTTTATTGACAACTGTACAATCGACAGTTTTGATGTAGAATGTAGCATCACCATAAAGTTGACTGTTAAAGTATGCTATATCAGTTTGAGAAGCCTGAGGCCTGCCTGGTAGTTGGAGAAAGTGATCATTAATACCATCTGGATCATCAAAATGAGCGGGCAAAAGTTTGTCTTTCTTATTATTAATGTTGACATGGCGTTTAATATGTGACCATAAGTATCGCGAATTTTTGTAATTATTATTAATAAATAAAGTAAAATAAACAGTTTTTTCTGTATTTATGGCCGATTCTACTGATTTTTTAAGTTGCTTATAATAGTTAACATGAGCTTCTATCTTCGTACTACGGCATCTAATTTGTGCTTCATTTCTCCGTCTCATCATTAATTTGATGTTATAAGTAACCCATGGATATTGTAATTCTTTGATATATCGCAACTTTATAGGGCTTAATGTGTCAAATACCCACAGGATACTGTCATTAAAAGCTGCAACTGTTTTATTAATGTCTTGATCTGAAATTATGAGTTCCCAGTTAATAAGCGCGGTTAAATAATATTTTAATTGGTCTAAATCTATGTCGTCTAATCGTCTACTATATATTTTTTCCGTTACGGGCTTATCTTTTTCAATATTAAGCTCACACGATAAAAATGCATGATCACTTAAATTGCTTACATAGTCAACCCACACTCGTTCGACGTTGGTATCTGAGCAGATGAGATCGAGGAGGGTTTCGCTGTGACTTGTGAAATGTGTGGGAACGGTAACATATTGCGTCATATTTGTGTATGTGAGAAAGTCTGTAAACATAGTTGTATTTACATTACCTGTATCTAGGAAATTGATATTAAAATCGCCCACCAATAGTATGTGATCATGATATGGCAAAGCGCCATATGTGTCAGTAATGGCATCAATAAAAATTTGCGTACTGAACCAAGGCGGTCTATATGCTGTACCAATGACTAAAACTTTACCCCTAATATTAACACTTAACCACATTTGCTCAATAGTTATGGTCTCTGTGTGTTTAAGGGTCCGTACAGAAATACCCTGTTTTATATAAAAACCGACTCCACCGCCACGGGAACGTATTTCCGCAGGTCGAGGAATGTGACGCAATGAGTATCCTGGAATTCTTGGGGCTCGGGCGTCCCTAGGTTCCCTAGGTTCTTGATACAAACAGGAGACCCAGTGGTAGTAGTGACCAGATGCACGAGAGTAATGCTAGACGACAGGATACTTGTGATGGCAAAGTCCGTCTCAGAAGGTCCGGGCGTCGACGCACCTCCCGTGGGTTGGGAGCTGCCACAGATATCGTGGATAAACGGGGTACCAGGATGCGGAAAGACGACTCACATGGTCAGGAATTTTGATGAGGATAACGAAGTGGTAATCACCTCAACAATCGAAGCCGCCAAAGATCTGAAAGAACAACTTACACGCCGATTTGGCGAAAAAGCTAAATCAAGGGTACGAACTATGGCATGTAGTGACAACTTTGTGCTCTCGTTGAACCCGTTTACTATGGCTAGTAAACGGGTTCAACGAGAGCACAAAGTGCAACCGACTGACGGTCGACGAAGCCCTCATGAACCACTTCGGAGCCATAGTAATGGCGGCACAGCTGTCTGGAGCTAGTGAGGTGGTCCTTATCGGAGACATCAACCAGTTGCCTTAAATCGACAGAGAAAATCTGTTCGAAATGAGGTACTGCCGGCCAAGCCTGACAACAAACATCACCCGCGAGTTATCCTGTACGCACCGATACCCCCTGGACGTCTGGATTTTTATTTATATATTATTCATTATAGTTTATATATTACTTTATTATATATTATTTATTATAGATTACGTATATATTATTTAAAAAAAAAAAAAAAACAGTGTGGGCCACGTCTCCCAAGAAGACGACAATAATGATTTCCAGCGAAGATCTGCTGATGTTTAGAATAAAATATAAAACGCCAAAATGTAATTGAATATAAAAGGTAAAAAAGGCACGGGCATCTGCGAGCCTGTGGATGTTGTATTTTAAAAAAAAAAAAAAAAAACCTCAATCTTATTGCCTTCTTATACTTATAGTATGATATGTTTGTCTTCTTGTTATTAAGTTCTCGAGCCATTGCATATCTTATAAATAAGGCTTAAAAATTACAAAAGAATACTTTTGTAATTTTTAAGCGTATCACGTTATTTGTACTTTTGTTGCTTTCCGTGATAATATGTTGTAATTGAATTCAATTCTAATTTCACTTGGTGACTAATTTTCATTTTTCAATGTATTGTTTACAAATAACAACTCCCGGTAACCCGGTATTTCAATAACTAAGTTGACGTTGACATTTGACACAACTACTTGTTGACTTTGGTCATGTCGGAAAAGCAAAGGTATTATACCGTACAGCCTAGCAGCATAAGCAATAGATATTTTTGTTTTTTTTAATTTTATTTGAAATATCTATATACTTTTAAATAGCATGTCTTTCGTTTATCAACATTATAATTATTATTGTGTTGAGGTGTTCTTTGAATATAAGTCGAAATCAATGTCTAATAATGTGGATTATAAATGTAACGTCTATATTTTACCGTCTATATGTAACATGTATTCATTTCAATTATTAATTTTAGAACACATGATATTTTTGATAACAAAATAAGAATACCCTTGTACTTGCTGTTATTAATTAATGTTACTATGTCTTTGTTCCTATTGCCTTGGCCATTTAAATTTTTGTATTTTCTTTTCCACATTGTTTGTTTTTTTCCTGTTTTTATTCAGTGTTTATTATTTTTTTATTGTGTTAATGTAACCGTCAACCGGCGGGACGTGCAGAAATAATGATTAGTAGATATAGTATTAATATTTATTGAAAGAGTATATACATATTTATCTTATTTTTATTAAATCATTCAGCATATCTTATTCATAATATTAATATATATTTTATATATTGTATTCAATTTATCGAAACGTACAATTAAAATTGTAAAATTATGTCCACTACAGATGATGATATATTTTTATCAGCATGTAGTAGTAGTTGTTCCTGTGACGTAGACGATGATTCTTTCCATGTTCCTGAAACGCTAGGGTCCTTGCTTAGTAGTTCTTTTCTCAATTCTCCTCACCTTTTTAACGTATGTCATATTAACGCTCAAAGCTTACCTTCTCATTTTTCTGATTTTCTTAAAGCCTTTTCCAATGCCCCTGTAGACGCCATTTTAATATCCGAAAGTTGGTTAAAACCTTCTCTTAGTTCCTGCTCATACAGTCTTCCTGGATTTGTGCTAATTCGGAACGACCGTATAGGCAAAGGTGGCAGAGGTGTGGCTATTTACCTACGCTCTGAGATTCCCTATAATATTCTTTTTTCATCTCCTTCTTCATTCTCGTTCTTTGCTGAATTTTTATTCATTGAAATCCGTCTCAGGGGTGTGAAAGTGGTTCTTGGAGTTATTTATTGCCCTCCTGCTGTTGACTATTTCTCTTCACTTGAATTTGTCCTTGAGTCCCTTTCATCGGATTACACACATCATGTAATCATAGGTGATCTGAATACAGATATGTTAAAAATGACACCACGTTCTTTAAAACTTTCTAGTCTCTTAAATTCTATTAATTTCAACATTCTCCCTTCTGGAGCTACACATCATAACTTTGACTCGCCTGATACTTGGTTGGATGTTATTATAGTCTCCTCAACAAATGATGTCATTAAATACGGTCAATTATTAGCTCCCGGATTCTCTCGTCACGATCTTTTATATGTGTCCTACAAGCTTAAGCCTCCTAAAATTAAACCTCCTACAGTGTGGATGCGCAATCTTGCTAAAATTAACTTAGAAAACTTAAAAAATGATGCAGTATCGCTTGACATGTCTTTGGTGTATAATTCATCAACAATTAATGATAAAGTTTCTCACTTCAATACATCCATTTCATCACTTTTTGATAAACATGCACCAATGAGTCCTGTCAAGATAAGAAGACCGCCCGTTCCTTGAATTACTAAAGGGGTGCGTATGGCTATATCTCGTCGTGATCGTGCTTTCCGCAAATATAAACATGACAGGTGCAAAGAAAATTGGGAATTATATAAGGCTGCACGCAACCGGTGTAACTTAATGGTAAGAACAGCCAAACGCCACTATTGTCATATTAACGTAAGTAACTCGTCTCCGGCCTCAATATGGAAATTTCTACAAACATTAGGCATAAATAAGCGTAACAATAATTTTTCTTTGCCTTCATTGTCTCCTGATAGTTTAAACTCACATTTTTCTTCTTGTACTCTATTATGTCCTAATATTAAATTACGTACTATTTCAGAAATTGAATCCATGGCCTCTCCTTCTTTTAACGACTTCGTCCTTTCTCCAGTGTCTGATGAAGAAATTCGTAAAATTATACTGTCAATCTCTTCTAATGCTACTCGTGTTGATGGCATTAATCGATACATGATAACATCTATTCTAGACTATATACTGCCAGCTATAACTCACATTGTAAATTTTTCTATTTCATCTGGAGAGTTCCCTGTACTATGGCGTAGAGCTTATGTTATTCCTCTTCCTAAAGTTTCCAACCCCTCCCAGTTAAATCACTACAGACCCATTTCCATTCTTCCTTTCTTGTCAAAAGTCTTAGAATTAAGTATTTACCAACAAGTTTCTTCCTTTGTTTATAACAATAATATTCTCAGCTCATATCAGTCAGGTTTTCGACCAGGCCATAGTACAGCTACTGCTCTTCTCAAAGTAACTGAGGATATTCGGATTGGTATGGAGAATAGATTGATCACCATACTGGTCCTTATTGATTTTTCTAACGCGTTTAACTTGGTTGATCATGATATTGTTCTTGCCATTTTTAAGTATTTAAACTTTTCTTCATCAGCTCTGGACTGGTTCTCCTCATATCTTCGCGGCCGCCAGCAAGCGGTCAGGCTGAATCAATCTCTTTCCGGGTGGCTTGATCTATCTACTGGTGTGCCGCAGGGTGGCATCCTTTCTCCTATTATTTTTCTATTTTTATAAATTTTCTTACTTATAACATCGACTGTTCTTACCATTTCTACGCCGATGATCTGCAACTCTATATTCATACTAAGTTGGAGGATATCGATTCAGCTGTAAATAAAATAAATCGAAACCTTACTTATATATATAACTGGTCTAATAAATATGGTATCATGGTAAATCCAGCTAAGTGTTAGGCGATCATTGTTGGTAGTTCGCGTATCATTTCCAAGTGCGATATTTCTTCTTTGCCAAATATCGTGTTTAATAACAATATCATACCTTACTCTCAAAATGTTAAAGATCTCGGACTGCACATTGATTCAACTTTGAGCTGGAAGGTGCACATTAATGAAGTTAGTCGCTCTGTCACCGCTACCTTAAGGTGTCTCAATAGATTTAGAAATTTTCTCCCTAAGTTTTGGTTTTTAAATCAGGTGCCAAAGGGTACTGCACTATACCTATGATATCCCTCTGTGGATCTCCCCTACGCAGGGTGACCAGCTTTAAGTACTTGGGTCACTGGGTAACCCAGGATTTAAGAGACAATGCTGACATAGATAGGGAGGGAAGGTCGCTATCGGTTCGCTGTAATATGCTGGCTCGCAGGTTTGCTCGATGTACGGAGGCTGTCAAAGTGACTTTATTCAAGGCATATTGTCAGTCTTTTTACACATGTAGCCTGTGGGTCAGGTATGGCATGCGGGCATATAGCGACCTTCGTGTACAGTAGAACAACGCGCTCAGGATGTTGTTGGGGCTGCCGTGGCGCTACAGTGCTTCCAACATGTTCGCGGAATGGCGCATTGATGGCTTTAAAGCCATGATGCGTAAGAGGTGCGCGTCGTTGCTTTCGCGTGTCCGCGGCAGCAACAATAATATTCTGAGTGTATTCGCTGATAGATGGGAGTGTCCAATGCTGCGTCATTGGATTAAAATCCATATTGAATATTAAAAATAAATAAATTAATGTAATTGTGATGTAATTCTCTACTAACACTAGTTTTAAGAACATTGTTACTAACACTATATGGGCGTAGCCTGAAATAAATGATTATTATTATTATTATTATTATTATTATTATTATTATTATTATTATTATTATTATTATTAAAACCATAGTTTTGCTAGTGCAAGCCCTTATATATCCGATCATCGATTACGCTGATGTGTGTTATGTCGATCTCAATGATTTTTTTTTAAATAAACTCGATCGCCTCATAAATAATTCCCTGCGTTTCATCTTCTGCCTTCGAAAATTCGACCACATTTCCCACTGTCGAGCCGAACTCAAATGGCTCCCTATCCGCCAACGCAGGGATTTACGGCTACTGTGTACTTTTTTTTCTATTCTTTTTGACCCTCTTTCCCCTGATTACTTAAAAGATAAATTCAAATTTCTCTCTGACAATCACGATCGACAGCTACGCTCTATTGATTCTCTCATTCTCTCTTTTCCCTGTTACTTCTCTGGTTTCGTAACTAACGCTTTCTCTGTCCAAGCTGTCAGATTATGAAATAAACTTCCGGTAGAAATTAGAAAGGCTCCTACTAAGACATTCTTCAAGCGTCGTTTACAGGATCATCTTATTAAAAACCTCTCTTAATTTTCTCTTTTTTTCTCACTACGCTGTGTTTTTATAATTTCTATTACGACTCTGTTATTTTATATCATGTATGTATATATAATTATAAATGTGTATTCTTATGCATATATACAATATTTTATCTATGTTCTTGTTTTATTACTATTACTATCGTATTTATTATAAAATGTATTGTTACTGCCTTCATGACTTTCTGCTGGGCCTAAAGGTTGACTGGTAGAGAATGCCTTCAGGCATTAAGTCCGCCTTTTGTCACAACTTATGTTGTTGGTCAATAAAGTATTTTAAATAAATAAATAAAATTACGGAGAGCAGTGGTCTATCATCTTCAGACTCTGAGGCTAATTCAAGCTGGCTCGAAACCTGAAGAGCCTCACCTCTATTGTTTTTTGGCACTTTATATTCCATTATTTAATAATTGATACCAATGAAGACAAATTACTAAATTAAAATGACAAACAGAAACACTTATTTTATTAACGTTGCCGGTTACCGGATCTTCATTAACAAGATGGCTCCGCTGAGATCGATTCAAGTTTACTAAAGGATCTTCGACACGAATATCTTTGAATGAGTCGCTAAGGTCATGTAGTATTTTCAGCAGTTTTGGCCACTTGATCTCGTTAGCACTGATAGTAAAAAATACTGTTGGTTTTCCAAGCTGGCGCAACATTGCATATAGGTCCTTTTTGCGAGGCATCCAATATTGAATGGAGTTCGGTATCGACTTTAAAACGACGAAATTCTTATCAATGCAGTCATCCATAAAGTTTCGGTCCTCAAGCATCTTGCGTGTGATTGAGTCAGTCTGCTTTATACAAAGAAACATGTTGTAAATACCTTCGACAACGTGGATACGAAGCATCTTCATGGCCATGTAGAGAACATGATCCGGAGTTGCACCACGTCGATCCAACTTGGTGGTAGGGCTTTGTGCAAGCCCGTCTGGGTAGGTACCACCCACTCATCAGTTATTCTACCGCCAAATAACAGTACTCAGTATTGTTGTTTTCCGGTCTGAAGGGTGAGTGAGCCAGTGTAACTACAGGCACAATGGATATAACATCTTAGTTCCCAAGGTTGGTGGCACATTGACGATGTAAGGAATAGTTAATATTTCTTCCAGCGTCATTGTCTATGGGCGATGGTGACCACTTACCATCATGTGGCTCATATGCTCGTCCGCCAACCTATACCATAAAAAAAGTACGTCGAATCTCGCTGGTTGCCATCATGTACGGAGTCACCCGCACGTTGAGGTCGAATTATGTTGATCGAAGATGAGTTCTGTCCCGGAGCAATATCCAAATATTGTTCCTCATTCCATAGCAAAGTATGTTGTCGAGCCAGCAGGATTTCAGATTCTGGTGCCAAGTTGGGGTCGACAGACTTAATCTGAAATTCGAGCCCGATATAGTCATCCATATCTTTTTCAAACACATTCCAGTCGATCTTTTTGTCATAGTGTTTGTACAGTGGTTGGTTTACCAAATAACGCAACCAGGCCTTGGTAACTGATTAACGTACGAAACCACTCAAGTAATTCGATTTATGAATAAGTTCCTTTTTATGTTGACATTAAAAGCAAAATCGTCGTCTATCCGCCTCGGTAATTGCTGCACCATGTTGTTTACGTTGACAGGTACATTGATTACCTGGCCGACTATACCATTGTCGATTACGCTACGAAGGTAACTTCGTAGCGTAATCGACAAATTTGCATAAATGGTAACCGCGGTGAAATCAATCGAATGCTGATCGGGTCAAGCAGCGGCAGTCCGCTCGCCTTTGGAGGAAACTTTGTTTAACGAAAACCGTTTGAGCGCGACAGCGTCGGGATTTTATTGAGATCTATCGATTTTCTACAGGTACTGTATAAGCGAAATTCCATCACATTTTCATCGGGGAATTTTGTTTGAAGGAAAGAAATGTTGCGATGTTTCATTTTCTTTAAGACTCTTTCGAACCAAAGTCGACCACAAACGCTGCAAGATAAACCAAACGGATTGGCTTCAAATACCGTTTTAATGCGTTTGTCCGCTGAACGCCAATGATTTTGCATTGCTTCACTTCTACTAATATTGATATCTCTCAGTTCCGTGGCAGATCCAATAGCTATATCGATTGTCTGTTCATTCGTTACGTCCATAAGTACAGGTATTCCAGTGGTATTCGCGAGGTCGACGGCAGCAGGAAAATTTCTCGCGGAATCGGCGTTTTTGTCGGTAGCGGCTTTGCGACATTCCCGAAACCGTCTTGCTCGCTCGGCGCCGGACATTTGGGTACCCGTGCGTGGTCCATAGCCCCCTCTTTGTAACGATAGCCGCATAGCAAATGTTTATATATTTATTATCACTTTCTGGTTATTTGAAATATAAATACTGTCCAAATTACACTTATTTTTGTATAAATCAATCAGTTTAAATAAACTTGACAAACACACGAAAGAATCACCGCGCTATAAAGTCGGAGTCACGAGTTACACTAAATAGAAACAAGCGAGAGCGCCGGTTTCGCACAGTTAACGCGGAATAGCGTAGACCCCCCCCCACGTTTGACCCCAACACGAATTCAATTTCATTACAGCGAGCAGACTATATAAGTGAAATATTCACACGATATTTATGTTTCTAAGACTAATAGTTTTTTTGTTATTATGGTACGATGATATAGACCTTTTCGTTACGGTTCACTTTTTAAACCTGGTACCCGTATGTTTCGGCGCGATTTTAAAGAAGTTTCACGTCAAAAAGTGTGGAGTTAATACCTGTTGACTTCCAAGCAGGATATATTAATTTAAGTAATTGAATTTAACTAACATGACTTTGTATTTTTTAAATGGTAAAAAAGTGTAACTACTGAGTTTCTTGCCGGTTCTTCTCGGTAGAATCTACTTTCCGAACCGGTGGTAGCTTCACTTAATTGTAAAATGATGATTCGAAGGTGCTTGTAAAAGCCTACTTGAATAAACAACAACAACAAAAACAACAAAAACAACAACAGCCTGTAAATTCCCACTGCTGGGCTAAAGGCCTCCTCTCCTTTTTGAGGAGAAGGTTTGGAACATATTCCACCACGCTGTTCCAATGCGGGTTGGTGGAATACACATGTGGCAGAATTTCTATGAAATTTGTCACATGCAGGTTTCCTCACGACGTTTTCCTTCACCGCTGAACACGAGATGAATTATAAAGACAAATTAAGCACATGAATCAGCGGTGCTTGCCTGGGTTTGAACCCGCAATCATCGGTTAAGATGCACGCGTGCTAACCACCGGGCCATCTCGACTTGAATAAAGTTTATTTTGATTTGATTTGATTTGCATGAAATTCAGCTTTCAAAACTTCTTTAGATCTCGTGTCAACTAAATCATCTTTAATAAGATCTTCATCGCTGAAACTATCAATATCATTAAAGTTATTCATTTCGGGATATTTACCATGTTTTTACCAGATAATGTCAAAATATCGAGCTCCACCGAACAAAAATAAAAAACATGGTAAATATTCCGAAATGAATAACTTTAATAATAAAAATAACCATGTTAATTTAAAAAACTGTCATTATCTATTAAAAATTCATTCATTCAGTCCCGCCACGATGAACACGATAACACCTTAGTACGTAGCTCCGTATTAATTAAATAGTAAAATCAATGTTAAAGTTAATTTACTTAAAAGAAAAGTGTGTAAACTTAATGTAGTGATGTTATTAAATAAATATTTGTAATAAAATCGCGAGAATCTAGTGATACCAAGTGGGGTTTTTGGTTTTAGTGTGCTTGTTAACTGCGTAAGTTTTTAAGATATACCTTGCGAAAAAACGCAAACGATCGCTTTGCTAATTGAACAGTTACGATAAGCATCTATCTACCCTACAACTTATTAGTGTATTGCGCCTGATATTCTTTTGAACGCAATTACACAAATATACGTTTTTCACTCTTTATTTATAAAATGACTCCAACGCTTGCAAAATGCAATTCTTGTCTGAAACCAATACAAGGCAGAGAGTTTATGTCATGTATGAAATGCAATCTTCGATACGATTTGGTTTGTGCCAGCATTTCTTTCAAAAAGTTGACGACCATGACGAGTGAAAACAAACAAAACTGGTGCTGCTCAGTTTGTTATGGAAAGGAGCAAAAGGCTCAGGAACATATATTGAGTACACCTAAAATTGCACCTTCAAAATTAAACGAGCATTCCCAGGATGTTGAATTCCCAGGTAATGTGACTCATCGAAGCAAGTCAAAAATGGGAGATAAATTGATCTGTGATCCAATTGAAGGAATCATGATTGAAAAGGAAATAATCTCAAATAATGTCATGATTAATATAGCCGATTCGACATTAAAGAATATGTGTCGGGCTTTCAGGATTCACTTTCATTTTTAATGCTAAATATGAATAAATGAAGAAAGAACTGGAAGATAAGTCAAATAAGATTCGAAAGCTACAAGATGACAATGAAAAACTTACTGGTGTTGTTACTGATTTATCCAATAGATTGAATACAGCTGAACAATATCTACGAGAGTGTAATGTGGAAATCAACAATATTCCGGAACATAAGTCTGAGATACTGAGTACAACGTTATTGCAATTGGCTGAAACAGTTGAGTGCACGCTCCACGACGACGACATAATGAACATAACGAGAGTCGCTAAGCTCGACAAAGAGAATATAAAACCAAGGACTGTTATAGCCAAATTACGTTCACCTCGCCTCCGTGACAATTTTCTAGCTGCAGTAACCAAATTTAACAGAGGTCATCCCAATGATAAACTTTCATCTAAGCATTTGGGATACGCTGCACCTCACGGACCTATATTTGTTTCGGAACATTTTACACCGTCTACTAAATCTTTACATGCCGCGGCACGTAAAAAGGCTAAGGAGCAGCATACACATTTACATGGGTGCGCAATGGCCGAATTTTCGTCATAAAGAACGAGCACTCACAGAAGATACACATTTGCAATACCAAATGTCTGGATCTAATAAGTTAATAAGTGTTACGCATATGTTTGTTTTTTCTTGTTGTCAATTTTGCTATATTCCTTTTCTGTTCTCAATGGCTTTGGACTAGTAGACATATACTACCAAAATATCCGAGGCATACGTACAAAGACTAATAATGTTTACAATAATATATTGATTAGTAGTTACAAAATCATTATTTTTACCGAAATATGGTTGAACGACAATATTGTTGACAGTGAAATTTTTAGCAATAATTATATAATATATCGTAAAGGTCGTATGTGTAGCGTCAACTCTAAGCGTGATGGTGGAGAAGTACTTATAGCCATATCTAAAGAAATATCATCATCTCGAGTTAAAAATTATGAGACTGATCTTGAAGATATTTGGGAATGTATCAATGTTGAGATAAATAAAGTGATTAAAAGGATTCATATATGTGCGGTGTACTTACCTCCTCCAGCTAGCTTCGAGTCAACGAATAAATTCCTCGATAATGTCAATAAGATAGCTGATATGATTGAAAATGTAATTATAATTGGTGACTTTAATCTTGGTTTTATCCAATGGAATAAAGTCGATAATAATAACGATTTAGAGCCCCATATTGTTAGCAATAATCAGTTAGGTCATTTGTTAACGGATTTCATGGCAATGAATAACATTCGCCAATACAATCATATTGTTAATATTGATGGTAAAATGCTAGATATTGTATTGAGTAATATTCTTGATACACGAGTAACAGACCCCTTAAATTTTCTGAGTAAGGTCGATAACAAACATCCTCCACTTTTGATAAGTTTAACGATTTTTAATAATATTAACAACAACTAATGCTTTCGTTCAGTGGGTCGAGTTGACTTTAATTTATTTAAAGCAAATTACACGGATATAATAAGTGAACTAAAATCTTATAACTGGCACAATGAATTTGAAAATATAACAAACGTGGATGATATGTTAACAATTTTTTACAAAATATTAAATAGTGTTATTGTGAAACATGTACCAAAAAGAAAATACAAAAAATCATTATTCCCATCATGGTTTAGTGTATCACTTATTAAATTGCTTCATGAAAAGGATAAATTAAGAATCAATTACCGTAAATATAGAAATCAAATCAAAATTCGTTGAGTCAAACATTATAAGAAATTCAAAACACTTCTGGCGGTTTATGAAGGATAAAAGAAAGGGACAATCCGTTATACCTGACACAGTATACCTTAATGGAAATAGTGCCCATACTGGTCTAGAGATAGTCAATACGTTCGCTCAACATTTTTCTTCAGTTTATTGTCATAAATTAATTCCCTCTGGCAGGCCTCTGCAATTGGCTGGTGGAAAAAATATGTCAAAACTAATCTTCTCTGAAAACGAAATTTTGAAAAAAATGAAATCTATAAATATTTACAAAGGACCTGGACCAGACGGTTTGCCTCCACTTTTCATAAGGCGTTGTGCATCTGTGTTGGCTCTTCCTTTTATGATAATTGTCAATCAATCCTTAAAAAGCGGCTGTTCCCCAACAGAATGGAAAAGAGCGAAAATTATACCCATTCACAAAAAAGGTTATAAAAGTAACGTAAAGAACTATCGACCAATATCTATATAATCCTCTTTTTCAAAATTATTCGAATCTCTTATAAACCCTTTAATATCATCATTTGTTGGATCTGATATTTCTATTCATCAGCATGGATTCAAGCGCGGTCGGTCTACAGAGACAAACCTTTTGTCTTTTATATCAGACATTATCTACGACGTTGACAAAGGTGAGCAAGTGGATGCCGTATATACTGACTTTAGTTCTGCATTTGATAAAGTCAATCATCTGCTACTCATTAGAAAGCTTCAGGCAATAGGTATAAATGGTTCATTGCTGCGGTGGTTTGCCTCTTATCTAGATAGAAGATCTCAAGTAGTGGCTGTAGATGGATACGAATCTCAAGCGTATTATGCGGAATCCGGCGTTCCCCAGGGCTCACACCCCTGGGGAACGGAACCAATGGGTCCCATTTTATTTTCAATGTTCGTTAACGATATAACTCTGGTAATTAAGCACTGTAAGTTTTCTCTTTTTGCAGACGATTTAAAAATATACAAATGAATTGATTCTCAACTTGACGTAGCCTATATGCAAAATGACATAAACAACATAAATGCATGGTGTAAAGACAACCTAATGGATTTAAATGTTGGTAAATGCTCTTATATAACATTCACTAGAAAGAGGAAGCCAATTGTAACATCTTATAAAATTAACGGAGTCTCTCTTATAAAAGTTAACGAAATTCGCGATTTAGATGTTACAATTGATAAAAAACTGACATTTGTGTCCCATGTAGACCACATAACTAAAAAATCTATGCAAATGCTAGGGTTTTTAAAACGTAATACAAAGATGTTAAAAAATCCCCATACCAAAATTATATTGTTTAACGCATTAGTACGTAGCCAGTTAGAATATGCTTCATCGATATGGAATCCTTCTTATAGTATACACACTCAGCGCATCGAACGAGTCCAGCGAGCGTTTACTCGTTACTTAGCATTTCATTCTCATAAAATATTATTCAGATGCCCGTATGAACAACGTTTAATTCATTTTGGCATGAAGAACCTTCATGCTCGACGTTCAAATCATGATTTAATAATTATGTTCAATATCATAAATGGTAACATTGATAGCAGCCATCTACTAGCTCGGCTTTCTTTTTCAGTACCTAATAAAATTCCTCGTCAACGCATTACTAAAAATTTTTACCATCCAAGAGTTCGTACAAATCTAGGTGCGCATTCTCCACTTGCTAGGATGTGCAACTTATACAACTTCTTAAATAAAGAACTAACAGATTTGGACATGTTTCATGATACATTTTCAAAATTCAGACATACTCTGCATAAATATTACTCTCTAAAACTGTAACTGTTCACTTTTAATTTATGTGTAGTTGTTTAAATAACTTTATATAATTATATAGTGTAGTTTCTTTACTTATTTTTTTTATATAGTAGTAATTTAATTTAGTTAGATTAAGGTGTTATCGTTGCTATAAAATTTCTCAGACAATGTTGTGAATACCTGTAATAGGTGTACATATGAAGACCTGATACTTTTGACTGTAGTTTTATATATAAATGTTGCATATGTGTACTGTTGGTGTTCCTAAATAAAAAAAAAAAAAAAAGAAAAAAAAAAAAATGGGCTCCAGTTATAGTGCAGTAACCCCGCACATACCGCTGACGATGGAATATAGAACACAATCAAACTGCTTACACGCACATTCCATATTGTTTTCGTAAATAATTAATATTAGAATTTAAAATCAGTCTTGTAATAGCATTAGATAGATAAGTCAAATGTAATTAATTAATAAAATATATAATTTTGTTAATTTTAAATAAATAAATAGTTTTTTAAAAAGTCTTTCTCCGAACACCGTAACATAAGTCTCCGCATCCACGTTTCTTTCTCAAGTGATTTGGAAGTGAAATAACCTTCAAAATATGTCTGCAATGTTTCCAGATGCTTAGATACCTCTTTCTCTACCGTTTTTGAGGTCGTATGGCCGTCACTTTATGTTATCAACTCTTCCAACATCGGAAAATTTGCAAAATTACCTGATTCCACTCTCCTTTTCCAAAGTGGCAGTTTACCTAAAAAACCTTTCAGCCATTCCGACGCATCCACCATGGTGACGGCAGGACCCTGAAGAGACAAGTTAATCTAGTTCAAATGAGTTAATATATCTGCCAAGTAGCCCTTCCACAAAATCTTCTCTCTCAAGATATTCATACCATGAATTTGCTTTGTTTTTCAGAAACAGTAACACTTTTCCTCGCAACTCAAACAAGCGCTTCAATACTTGTCCCCTTAACAGCCAACGAACTTCTGTGTAGTAAAGAAGTATTTATTTATGATCTAACCCCATTTCTTGACAAAGTTTTTTAAACAGGTTTAAGGCTCTTGCTCTGATGAAGTTAAATATTTTGACACATGTAGACATCACTTCCTTTAAAAAGTAGGCATAGTTCGTGATGCCAATGCATGTCGATGCAAGACACAATAAGTAATTATAACAAGAGTGCCCGCTCTTTCTTGATCAAAGCCGCAAAACCAAACTCATTACCAAGCATTGCGGGATCTCCATCGATGCATATGCTACCAAGTTTAGTTTTTTAGTTTACATTTTGTTCGATGAAAAATCTTTTAAACATTTCAAAGACATCTGAAGCCTTCGTAGTTTCTAAAAGCGAGTCGCAAGAAACTCCTCTTTGATACTACGCGTATCATGTTTTACATAACGGAAAAACACCAAGAGCTGGCTGCATTGTGATACATCGGTGCTTTCATCCAATTGCATACTGAACGAAAACGGTGAAGCATTCAATTCTTCAATAACCTCCTTTAAAACGTTTGACGACATTTCAACAATTCTAAAATGAATGATATCGTTTCATAAAGGAACAGCTTCAACCTTCTTTCTTTAATTCTTACCACACACGAGTTCCACAATATCCAGTGCGCAAGGCTTCACTAATGTTTCCGCGATAGTGTGTGGCTTCTTTTGCTGAGCAATACGGTAAGCAACCTTGCAAAATGCCTCAAGACATGGTTTTTGTGTCGGAGTGAATCTTAATTTAGATAAAGTGCTGGCTTTTTCAAATCAAGCCCTCTTAGTTATTACATTTCCAGGGTGGACAATTTTAAGATGTTCTGACCACTTTGCTGGCTTCATACTTCCATTAGCAAGGACTTTTTCGCATAAAAAACACTGCGGTTTTTGAGTTCCATCACGTTCAGTCACGAAAATAAACCCAAAATTGACATGAGACTCGTCATACATTCGTTTCTTGGACATTTTCTTGAACAAGCTGAAACAATGTAATACAATATACAGTTACCTACGCTATTGAATAAGTAAGTTCGTATATAAAAAAATACTTAATAATTCTCATGTTGATATTTTGTGCCATGCGGCGCGCGGCGCGGCGTGTCAATAAGCTTGTTACTCGTCTGCTTGTATCGCGGGTGAGCGCGAGACTGGGTGCGCGATCGGATGGCGCGGGCGGTGTGTGGCAAATTGGCAAGAACTCACGTGCCTGTCCGGGCTCGCGCCCTCCCGTAACCTACCTACTAAGGACCCCTGATTTACATGCTACGGACTTTACTTTACTTACTTTAAGAAACCCTACTTTATGGTATTATATCGTAGAACGATAAAAAAACCATAATGAGTACAACGTCTTCTACATCACTATCACTGCTGCTTATTTGCCCTTTTTAACCGACTTCAAAAAAAGGAGGAGGTTCTCAATTCGTCGGGGCCTTTTTTTTTCATGTATGTTACCGAATTACTCGAAGATGGCTGGGCCGATTTTGACAATTCTTTTTTTGTTTGAAAGGGCATGTTTTACAGGTGGTCCCATTGTCAGGAGATCAGGATCTGATGATGGAATCCTGGAGAAATCGAGGGAACTCCTTAAATTTTATAGGCACACCTATAGTGATTTCGGTTTTATTCAAAGTGCCTTGGTCATATGCTCACGAAAAGTGACATTTGATGAAGTGGAACTGATGATGAAGACCACAACTAGTAATCAGAACCTATTAGTAAGTAACTATTTTACGGGCTTAGTTCTATTTCCTTAAGATAGTCGTCAAGCAATTGATGTTAGTAAACATGCCTATGATGAAGTCTAGCTGATGGTGGACTACCAGGAGAACTCCTCAATGATTAACGGCATTAAAGTGAATGACAAACACTACCAATTGTAATTATAAATAACAAAACAACACTGAAAAACAGTAAATAAATTTTTATAAATTAAAAAAAACCACCTTCAAAAATGAACTAAAAAGAAAAAAATAATCAGTTACATCCATATCCAATTTACGATTTTTTAATCACCTTTTGAAGGCGGTGCCAACAAAGTAAATAAATTCCTATATTGAAATCATTTAATTTGTATCGAATTAACAAATTTCGCTCCACCACATAACGATCATCTGGCTGTATATGTTTGAGATGCCAGGTTTCACCGGCGTCACTGAGTTCGATTCCGACCTTAAGTATACATTTCATTAATTATTGATTTACAATTTTTGAATATACATTTAGAAGAGGGCGCTGCACGCAAGCACAATAGTTTCACAAGAATACAATTTTAAATTATATAAGTGCGTACTAGTAATTATTCTTGTGTTAAAAATACATATACATGTGTAATCCATTTGTGGTAACGTTATCCAAATGGATTAACCGGAGACGACGACAAAAAGGGACGTTCAAATATACATGACGTGACAAACACTTAACAAAATCAAAAATTGATAATAAAATCGATAAAATCGTGAGCTAATGACGTGAAAAGGAACAATTGAACCACATTAAAGACGAGGTGAGGTGACGGAATAAAATTAATTGTAAAAATTGGTGTTGTTATAATGAAGTGATAATAATTGTGAGGGTAGCTTGAACAGAACTTTGAATAAACTACCCAACGAATGTTCAAGAGCTAGAGGATAAATTACACGTTACTTCATATTAATCTATTGGTCCAGGGGTCTCAAGTAATGCTTGTATTCAACTGGACAGAGTTCGATCCCGAGTGGAACACATACAGATTTTTAGTGCCGAAAGCGATGGTTCCCCTGACATTTTGTTACATGACCAATTAAACGCTATTTTTTCTCCTTTTCCTCTTAACCTTAATATCGTCCACATTAACGCTCAGAGTATCCCTGCACATCTCTCTGATATTTCAATGTCCTTCAGTAACAGTCAAGTAGACGCTATCTTGATTTCGGAATCATTCTTAAAACCTTCACTTCCCTCCGTTCAATTCTCCTTACCCGGCTACAAGTTAATAAGAAACGATAGAACGGGAAAGGGTGGGGGTGGGGTTGCTATCTATCTAAGAACGGGAATCCCATACACGATTGTACTGTCCTCTCCTAAGCAATACTCCGAATCCGCTGAATTCCTTTTCCTTGAAATTATCCTTGGCCACTCCAAAGTACTCCTAGGTGTCCTGTATAGTCCCTCAATTCATATTGATTATTTTTCCTCCCTAGACAATATCCTAAACAACCTTTGTCCTTTGTACCAACATCTTCTATTGTTAGGAGATTTTAATACATGTTTAATAAAAAATGATTCTCGTTCGAATAAGCTTCTATCTATTCTGTCGTCCTTAAACTTACATTCCCTCCCTCTGTCTACTACACATCACTTTCCTAATACTACACCTTCTCTTCTCGACCTGATTATTGTTTCTCTTCCTGATCATGTTGCCACCCACGGTCAATTACCCTCCTGCTTCTCCTATCACGACCTCATATTTGTCTCCTATAATGTCCGCCATTCCAAACGAAAACCTTTATATACCTTTCGTCGTAGCTTCAATCAAATCGACAATGACGAGCTAAAGCGTGATGCTGGTAACATCGACTGGACACCTATCTTAGACGAAGATTGCATTGAGAAGAAGGTCAGCCTCTTTAACACCAAATTGATGGACCTGTATGATTGCCATGCTCCTATTAAGCGAGTTAAGTTGAAGCACCGACCAGCTCCCTGGATCACTTCCGAAATAAAGGAAATGATGTCAAAGCGTGATAAAGCTAAAGCTCGCCTTAGAAAATGGTCGTCTGATGATAACTTGGACCGGTACAGATTACTGCGAAACCGATGCAACAAATTATGTCGTGAAGCGAAGCGTAGATACATCCACGACACTATTCATAATTCTGACAGTAAACAGGTCTGGAATTTCCTAAAAACTTTCGGTGTTGGTAAAGTTCCCGTTTCTGGTGACAATTTAGTGGATCTCAATGCTTTAAATTCACATTTTTCTACATCTCCTATTGTTTTGGACGATGTAATTAAATCAAATACTATTTCGGACTTGTCCAAACATGTATTACCGCAATGTTCTTCTTTCTCTCTTCAGCCAGTTACCGAAGATGATGTAAAGAAACATGTATCATCGATTAAATCAGCTGCAGTTGGTAGTGATTCGATTTGTTCCAGAATGATTCTCCCTATTCTCTCTGAGCTCCTTCCTGTCCTGACGCATCTGTATAATTACTCCATATATACCTGCACTTTTCCGTCAGTATGGAAAAATGCTCACATTATCCCTCTACCTAAAATACCTAACCCTAGTTCTCCTTCACACTATAGACCAATTTCAATCCTCCCTTTCCTTTCTAAAGTTTTGGAACATATCATTCACGAACAGTTGGCGTTTTACCTCGTGTCTAATCGTCTCCTGAGCCCTTGGCAGTCTGGTTTTCGAGCTGGTCACAGCACGGTTACAGCGCTTCTAAAGGTTACGGAGGACATTCGATACGCTATGGAGAATCGTCAACTTACTGTAGTTGTATTGCTTGATTTTAGCAATGCATTTAACTCGGTAGATCATGATGTTCTTTTATGCGTTTTACGATCTTTAAACGTGTCATCCTCCGCGTGTATCTGGTTTGAATCATATCTTCGAGGACGCTCGCAGTGCATTCAGTTGAGTGAATTTGAGTGCTCAAATTGGAGTGCGCTTAATTCGGGCGTTCCTCAAGGCAGTGTGCTATCCCCTCTTTTATTTTCTGTCTTCATTAATACTATATCAGCGGTAATTTCTTCTAAGTTTCACCTTTATGCAGATGATCTACAATTGTATCGCCACTTTAGTGTTGTGAATGTTACTACGGCTATTACTGGTATAAACGAAGACCTCAAACGAATTCACAATTGGGCTAACAGTTTTGGCCTTGTCGTGAATCCCGAAAAATCGCAGGCATTAATTGTTGGAAGTCGGTATATGCATAAATGTCTCTCTTTAAATAGCATTCCTCCTTTGGCATATAACGGCATACCTATTAATTATACCGAGCATGCCAAAAATTTGGGTCTTCTTTTCAGTAGTGACCTGTTCTGGTCCAAGCATATCAATGAGGTAAGTAAAAAGATTAATTTCTCCTTTCACTCCCTTAAACCTCTTCAATATTTCCTTCCTACAAAAACAAAAACTCTTCTTGTTCAATCTCTTTTGCTTCCTCTGATAGATTATGCTGATTCCTGTTTTCTCGACGCTACTGAAGAACTACTTGATAAACTTGAGAGGCTACAAAATTTATGCATCCGCTTCATTTTTGGTCTACGCAAATTTGATCATGTCTCTAGATTTCGAGCTGAACTCAAGTGGCTTCCTATACGTCTTCGCAGGGATACTCACGTTCTATGTCTCCTTTATAATGTGTGTTTATTATAAGCATTTATATATGTAAACTTTAATGTATTATATATATATATATATATATATATATTTCTCATTTTTAGTTTAGTATTTGTTTTAGTTTTATTTTGTAATTGTAAACTCTTGCCTGTCTACCTTTCACTGTTCTGTCTATTTTCACTCTTCTGGGTATGCTGGAAGAAATCTCTTATAGGGATAAGCATACCTTTTAAATTTTGCTTTCCTGTGACTTATATATTTGTATCTGTACTGTATCTGGCAAATTTTAATAAACTGTTAAGTAAAATAAATAAATAAAACATCCTCTAAATTTGCGCGTGACAAATCCTCTTCCTCCTCCTCTTCCTCATAATCACTTTCTCAACAACCCTAATATACATATCAATATTATAGACTAATAAATAATTATAACTAAACTAATAAATAAGCAGTAATATAAATCGTCTTTTTTTTTATGAAATAGGTGGCAAACGAGCAGGAGGCTCACCTGATGGAAAGTGACTACCACCGCCCATGGACATCTGCAACACCAGGGGGCTTGCAGGTGCGTTGCCGGCCTTTGAGAAAGGAGTAGGCTCTTTTCTTGAAGGTTCCCATGTCGTATCGGTTCGGAAAAACCGCCGGCGAAAGCTGGTTCCACAGAGTGGTTGTGCGAGGCAGAAAATGTCTAAGAAATCGCGCTGTTGTGGATTTTCGGACATCAAGATGGTGCGGGTGAAACTTAGAATTTTGACGAGATGTCCGAAGGTGAAATTCAGCAGCCGGGATTAATCCGAACAATTCCTCGGAACATTCCCCGTGAAAAATTCGGTAGAAGATGCAGAGTGATCCAACATCTCTACGCAAAGCCAAAGGATCAAGGAGATCGGAAAGGGCTTGATCGTCGATAACTCGAGCCGCTCTACGTTGGATGCGGTCAAATGGAAGGAGCTGGTTACTGGGGAGCACCCGCCCAGAGGTGAGAGCAGTACTCCATGTGAGGCCGAATTTGCGCCTTGTAAAGTTTTAGGCGATGGGCCGACGTGAAATACTGTCTCGCCTTGCTGAGCACACCGAGCTTCTTTGAAGCCAATTTGGCTTTGCCTTCTAATTGACCGCGGAACTGAACGAGGCTCGAAATATCAACGCCAAGTATTCCGATACTACCTGTAGCGGCTATCGGGATGTTCTCAAATCGTGGAGATACGACAAATGGTGTTTTTTTAGCGGTTAACGCGCAAACTTGCGTCTTTTTGGGGTTGAAATGGACTAAATTTAGCCGGCCCCAGTTCGAGACTTCGTTTAACGAAGACTCGATTTCAGACACAAGTTTGTTCCGGTTTTCTTCGACGTTTTCCCGAGAAATATTAGCGCGGCCGGTGTATAAGGTGTCAACGGTACTGTCGTCTGCATAGCAATGAATGTTCCCGATTTGCAACAAATCATTGATATGCAGAAGAAACAGAGTGGGTGATAGAACGCAGCCTTGTGGAACACCAGCATTGACGAATTTTAAGTCAGAGATGCAGATTCGAGATAAAATTTCTTTAGGGAATTTTTGAAAATTAATAATGTTTTAGATTTTTATTATATTTAATGGTAAAAGAGTCACTGTAGAATTTTGTTTTATGTGCCGGTATTTTAAGTGTAAATCTCCGGGAAGATCTCAAAAGAGAAGGATCGCCTAGAAATTCAAATTTCTCCTTTAAATAAGAAGGAGCCCTTAAATTAAATAACCCACAGTACAGAAGAGACAAAATATGCAAGTTCCGGCGAAAACGAATAGGGAGCCACTTGAGCTTTGAACGATATACAGAAATGTGGTCATATTTGCGAAGGCAGAATATGAACCGGATGGCGATATTTTGAAGTCGCTCAAGCCTATTGAGTTGGTCCTCGGTCAGATTAGTATAGCTTGCATCGGCATAATCAAGAATAGGTAGAAAGAGAGAATTTGCTTACATAATTTTGGTAGGAATTGGTAGAAGGGATCGAAGCCGTCGTAGCGAGTTCAGTGAAGCGTAGGTTCTTCTGCTCAGTTCTTTCAAGTGATCTGGCCAAGATAATGTTTGGTCTAAATACACCCCTAGATTTTTCACAACGGAACAGTAAGTTAGATAGGTACCATTGTACTCAATAGACGGTATATCAGTGTAATTAGCCTTAGAGACCATGCCCGGACTACCAATAATAATGACTTGTGATTTTCCAGGGTTTATAGCAAGTCCGTTCATTTTACTCCATTGGTGAATTTTCTGTAGGTCGTAATTCATGCCCTTAATCGCAATGTGAAGATTTTCAAGCGTAGTGTGGCGATTAATTTGAATATCATCTGCATACATATGGTAGGAGGAAGAAATATACTGAGAAATGCTTCAACTTCACGCGCTCTCGCGGCATAAACAGTGTTTCATTCAGCTCCGCACATAAATCGAAATTAAAATTGTTCACAGTTGTTTTTAGTGATGAAAAACTATAGTTTTTAAATTATTAGGGCATAGGATATATTAGTGTTAGTGTGAATCTATAAGATAACATTATAAATATGTTTTTTTTTTTTTTTTGAATAATTGTCTTAATTTTCATTGATCATATTATTATTTTGCTCAATGTCATCAATTTTTATATTTTAATTTTAATCTGTGGTTTCTATTTTGGCCAACGTGTGTTTATATCTACGTTTTATTCTTCTTAGCTCCAAATGAACTTGTAATCGGTGGAAACTTAATTGGTTTATGTATTTATTTTTATATGAATTATTTTCAATTGATTGACTGTAATACTGTTTGTTTCCCAATAAACAAATAAATAAACAAATAAATAAATAAAATTGCAAAATCTGTGAAATAGTGAACTTCTTGTTATATTGGAAACGTATTCTAAAATTATTATCAGATTTTTGACGTTTCTGTATGTGTAGATTCAATAAACTACTTTACAAGTGCAAATTGAACTGTTAAAATAAAACAAAACCAAAGTGTACATATGTGTTATTACTATTTTATAAAAGAAATACCTCCTTATTATATGTATTATTAAACACGTTGATAAACTATAATATTGGGATTCATAAATTCGCTTAACCAAAGTATCAGCTACTAGCGCAGTGGTGACTAGTGTGAATTATACTCTGTAGCGCTCGAAGGCCGCAAGATCAAATTCCAGAACCTCCGTTAATTTTTATTTCTTTAAAATTATTTATCTTTCTTAGACCTGAAGAGATGGCGACAGACGGTACTGAGCGATGTGCTGGATGCAAAAATAAACTACGCAATATGGAATTTCTTACTTGCTTAACATGCGAGTCTAAATACGAAATTGAATGCGTAAATATTAGTTTAAAAAAGTTCAATGAGATGGTCGATAAGTGTAACTGGAAATGTCCAGAATGTTATAGTAAGCAACCGAAAGTAGGAAACATAAATACACCCGTTCGACAAACGTTTACGGGCGCTAGTGGCACTAAATTGGTTGAAGGATTATCAGAATCTTCAAACGTTACTACACGAAAGAAATTAAGCAAATCTCAAGGTGTTTCGATGAGCAGCGATAACTATGGCTCTGTAACCGAGAGTACACTTCGTGATATTATTAAACAGGAACTCTCAAATACAATAAAGTCATTAGTTACATCACAATTAAACGCAATAAACGAACAAATGGCAAGTTTCTGTGAATCTCTCTCATTCATTAATATCCAGTATGAAGAAATGAAAACAAAATTGGAAGAAAAAACTGCCGTAATTGATAAGTTAAAGACTGATAATGAATACCTTAAATCTGCAGTAAGAGAACTTAGTAATAAACTTAATACCGTAGAATTACATATGAGGGAATGTAATGTTGAAATAAATGGTATTCCTGAGCACAAATCGGAAAACTTAGTAAACACTGTAATTCAGTTGGGGCAAGTCGTAAGCCATCCTCTCTGTATTGATGATGTCCAGAGCGTTACTCGAGTTTCTAAGCTTAATAGAAGTAGCGATAAACCACGCTCAGTTGTTGCTAAATTGCGTAGTGGTAGATAACGTAATGCGCTTTTGGCAGCTGTCGTAATTTTTAATAAAGCTAATGCTCAAGACAAACTAAGCACCCATCATCTAGGTATTGGTGGCACACGGAAACCCGTTTACATATCCGAACATCTAACTCCTACAAATAAAGCTCTGCACGCAGCTGCTCGCTTAAAAGCTAAACAAATGGGCTATCGTTTCACTTGGGTGCGCAATGGAAGAATTTATGTTCGAAAGGATGAATTCAGTCAAGCAAAATTAATAAAAAATGAAGATTCTCTAAAGCTAATAAATTGAAGGAAATTAAAAAAAAAAAAAAAAAAACGGAAATGTTATAGTGTTCAGTTATATCCCAATGCTCGAAATTTACTATCAAAACGTTAGGGGTTTAAGATCCAAAACAAATGATGTGTTCAAAAATATATTAATTTCGGATTGTAAAGTAATTGCTTTCACTGAAACTTGGCTAAATTCTAGTATCTCTAGTAACGAATTGTTTGATGCCCGCTATGTCGTATATAGAAGAGATCGATTGTGTTGTCAAAACACCAAAAAAGATGGAGGAGGTGTATTGATTGCAATCTCACGCAAAATATCTTCGTCTCGAATGTTGAATTGGGAAATTGATAATGAAGCTTTATGGGTTGTACTAGAAATAATTGTAGATAATACTGTAAAAAAAATAGCAATTTGTGTAGTGTATCTAACCCCCCTGGTAAAATTAGAGACTTTAAATAAATTTCTAGAGAGTGTTGATAATGTTATTAGCCAGGTGGAAGATATAATTATCTTGGGAGACTTTAACATGAGCTTCATAAACTGGAATACAAATTGTGACAGTCAATATGCCACTCCTTCAAATTATACTACTCCATTGGGTTATGCATTAGTTGATTTTTTGTCTATTAACAATTTCTCTCAGTTCAATACTGTTAAAAATTGTGACAATAAACTTCTAGACTTGGTTATAAGTAATTTATCAAATTTATCAGTTAGTAAACCTCCAGATCTGCTAAGCAAACTTGATTCATACCATCCTCAGTTATTAATAAAAATTTTATATACACATGTCCCATGTCTTAGACTTAAACGATGTCCTAAATATAACTATTATAAAGCTGATTACCCTTCAATTGTTAACGAATTAAAACACATAGATTGGTTTAAAGAATTTTCTACTTGTAACGATGTTAATGCCATGGTCAAGATTTTCTATACTTCTCTGTCCAACATAATTACAAAATTTGTACCTAAGCGTAAACTACGCGATGCTAGATTTCCCATATGGTTTGAACAAAATTTAATTATATTAATTGCTAAAAAGGAGAGAATTCGTGAACGTTTTAATAAATACGGAAATCCAAGAGACAATTTAGAATTTAAGTTACTTCGCAGACGTTGTCATAAACTTTTAAACAGATGCTACGTTAAATATAAAAAGCAAACTCAAGCCAATATCTCAAAGAATCCTAAAGCGTTTTGGAATTTCTTTAAAAACAAAAGAAGCGATGAATCTTCTTTACCTGCGTCAATGGCTTTAGACAACATTACGGCTAATTCAGGTGTTGAAATTGCTAATTTATTTGCTAACCACTTTTCCTCAGTTTTTACAATCAATAGCCATAATACAATTAGAAATTTTAATCTAAACATCCCACACATTGGTAAAGTAAGTTTTCATGAAAATGCGGTTTTAAAGCAATTAAAATCTTTAGATATACATAAAGGTTCCGGCCCAGATAACATTCCTCCTATTTTCATTAAGCGATGTGCTTCGGCAATCGCTTTTCCATTAACGTTAATTTTTAATCAGTCTATAAATGAGGGTATTTTTCCTGATGAATGGAAAAAAGCACGAATTGTTCCCGTTTACAAAAAAGGCGATAGAATGGATATAAAAAACTATCGACCCATATCAATTCTTTCTTGTTTTTCCAAGTTATTTGAAAAATTAGTATATCCCATAATATCTAACCATGTTGGCCGTTTTCAACCGACTTCCAAAAGGAGGAGGTTATCAATTCGTCTGTTTTTTTTTTTTTTTTATGTTTGTTACCTCATAACTTTTCACTGGGTGGACCGATTTTGATAATTTTTTTTTTGTTTGAAAGGTAGTGCTTCCCGTGGGGTCCCATTTTTTTATTTTTTTTTCCGATGATGGTATCCATGTGAAAACGACATAAGTCTTAAATTTGCATTATGTATATGCGCGACAAATAGGTGAATAACTGAAAATCACGTTAACCAATTTTGATAATTCTTTTTTTATTATAAAATATATACTTCTAGGGTAATTTGGTGAAAGTTTGGTAAGGTTCTGGGCACAGGATCCATGACAAAGTAACGGAACGGAAGGGAACGGAACAATTCTGAGGAGCACGTTAGCGATACTCGGTCGAATCTTTTATTTATAGGTTATTTAGATATTTGAGTCACCTTCCGTAATGTGGTTATGTTTATGTAATTATCATAGTCGAATATTATAATCAACTAGCTACCCACCCCGGCTTCGCACGGGTGCAATACTGATACTAAATATACTACAGAATTTGTTTATATACGACATCACATCGCAAAGTTCTAAAATTATCAGTGTTTCTTTACTATATTGTTCATGTATTATATACATAAACCTTCACCTTGAATCACACTATCTTTTAAAACAAACCGCATCAAAATCCGTTGCGTAGATTTAAAGATATAGGGACAGAGAAAGCGACTTTGTTTTATACTATGTAGTGATGGAACTCCTATACGGCTCGCAGTTAGGGTGCGATATGGGGCAGAATTTCTTACTATCTTTAATCAAATTTTGTGTATGTGATGTGATGTCATATGATGTACAAAATATAGTTGGTCTTTTTCAAAGTTTTTTTGCTGAGTTCGATTACAGCTCTTTCGAGGGATCCTTGTAGTTTACGCCGCGTGACGTATTAAATCCGCATTTTCGAAAGTCTATTTTTGCTTTATTCGCAAGTTTCCTTTGAAATTGTCCTCGAAGTAGTTTCTGACTCATATAAACGGAACGCTTAATCTATCCATATTAAAAAAAAAATAGTTTGTCAACATCAGCTTCACTTAAAATCAAAAAATAAATAAAATTTTAACAAAAAGAAAAACCGACTTCAAACAAAACACTATTTTAAAACAAATGAATATGCACGAAAAAGTAATAAAAATAATTGCGTATTCAACATATTTTTTAGAGTCTTCCTAAGTTAAATGAAATGAAAAATATTAGACTACTTAAAAGTCGATTAACGATTATATCATGTAGTTATAATTATTGTTATATTTGGAGTCGGTGTCAGCCAATAAAACCCTACAGTATATCTATCAAAAAAACAATACGAGAATACTTTAACAAATATGTTTTTTACAAATTACCTTTTACACAATAATATACTGGATCAATCAAGGGGCTCGTATCGCTTCTTTCTTTTGATTGTTGGGGCAAGGGCACCGTGGCTGACACCGGCTCCAAATATACCAATAACTATAACTACATGATATAATCGTTAATCGACTTTTAAGTAGTCTAATATTTTTCATTTCATTTAACTTAGGAAGACTCTAAAAAATATGTTGAATACGCAATTATTTTTATTACTTTTTCGTGCATATTCATTTGTTTTAAAATAGTGTTTTGTTTGAAGTCGGTTTTTCTTTTTGTTAAAATTTTATTTATCTTACAAGTGCCCAGCACGGTTTCAGAAAAGGTCTCTCTGTCGAAACCAATTTATCAGTTTTTATTTCAGACCTGTCACGTGCTATTGATATGGGACAAGAAATCGATGCAATTTATACTGATTTTAGCAGTGCATTTGATAAAGTCGACCATGTCTTATTGCTAAACAAACTAAAGCACTATGGAGTAGAGGGATCTTTATTAAAATGGTTTAAATCTTATCTAGACATGCGACCCCAATGTGTTGCTGTCAATGGTTTTGAATCAAAAACGTACTACGCAAAATCTGGGGTACCACAAGGATCACATCTCGGGCCACTATTATTTCTCGTGTTCATAAATGACATCACCAATGAAATATTGCATTGCAAAAGCTCATTATTTGCTGACGATTTAAAAATTTATAAAACTATTAATGACAACAGAGATGCCCTACTGGTTCAAGAAGATCTAAACAGGATATCTACCTGGTGTAATGAAAATAATATGACTCTTAATGTTAACAAATGCTTTTTCATAAAATATACTAGAAAGAAAAAAACCACTTGTTTCTAGTTACTCTATTTGTAATAAAATATTACAAGAGGTTACTGAAATAAGGGATTTAGGAGTCATTATTGATAAAAAATTAACTTTCACATCTCATATCACTAAAATAGTTACGAAAGCAGCTCTTGCTCTCGGGTTCATTAGGCGCAATACTAAAGGTTTCTCTCAAGCTACAAAAATTATATTATATAATGCATTAGTACGCAGCCATCTGGAATTTGCTTGTGTTATTTGGAATCCCACTTTTAATATCCACTCTCAACGAGTTGAAAGTATACAGCGTGCTTTCACGAGAAGTCTCGCTTTTTCAGCCAGTGGCATCTCCCATAGGCAGCCATATAATCAGCGATTAACATGGTTTAGGATGATATCTCTGAGGGACAGACGAACAGTCCTCGAATTGTGTTTCTTATATAAAATTCTACATAACAGTGTTAAATGTACTAACTTAGTCGAGCGTATATCTTTTTCGGTTCCGAGTAAATATCCAAGAAACAAAATTCGTAATATATTTCATATTCCTAAAACAAGAACACAAATGGGAAATCAAGCACCTATCGCAAGGTTATGCATGAATTACAACACCATTAATAAAAATATACCTGGCATTGACATATTTAGTGATTCCTTGAATGCTTTTAAAAGAAAACTTTTCAATCATTTTAATTAAATAATTTTATCTTGTTCAATTTCTATTTAGGTATTTTCTATTAGGTTTTAATTTTTCTAATTTTATATTAAATAAATTTAATATATATGTATAATTGTTCCGTGTCGAGTTGTTTGCGAAAGTCATGTACGCTAGTTATTGATGTATATATTAAGAACATGATTGTCTACTACTGAAATTATGTAAGTGTGTTAAATATATATATTGTTAGCGTGCTCAAATAAATAAATAAAAAAATAAATGGAATTAATGAAAATAGCAAAGAGCAAGGGAGATAAGACGCCACCTTGAGGTACTTCTGCCTGAACATTACAACATGAAGAAAACGTCTCATTAAGGCGTATACGTTGTTGACGGCCTTTGAGGTAACTCAGAAACCACTCAATCACTGATGGAGATATGTTAGAGGAACTTAACAAACTCAGTAAAACATCGTGATCAACGCAGTTGAATGCGTTGCTAAAATCTAAAAGTGTTAAAATAGTGAGTTGTTTTTTGTCCAAGGCTAACCGAATATCGTAAGTAACAGAGAGCAGAGACCGTACTATGACCTGCACGAAAGCCGGATTGTAAAGGATTAAGAAGTGAATGTTGATTAAGGAAGAGGTTTAATTGGTGGAATACTAGCTTTTCAAGGACTTTAGATAGGAATGGTAGGATGGAAATCGGTCGGAAATCACAATAGTTAATTGCATTCGACTTCTTCGAGATTGGGATGATAAGAGCATTTTTCCATATGTCCAGGAATTTATTACAGGTGATGGAGTAATTAAGTATATGGATAATAATATCTAGGATGGGTATAATCATGTTACGGCTTATGCAGTCAGTACCAACGGCAGTCGAGGACACGGACGGTATGTTCCTTTTAACATCACATTCAGTGAAAGAGGAGAAGGTAAACGGAGGGAAGTTAGAAATTGGTAATGATGAAAGAAAATTCAGCGTAGAATGTTTATCAAAATTTGCTGTTGTAGAAGAAGAAGAGAAATATTTATTCAAGAGTTCAGTATCTATATTTATCGGGGTATTACGAGATTTACCAACTCCAAGTTTTTCAAGAAATTTCCAAGTTTTTGCGATGTCGCCGTTTTCGACAGATCTGTGAGTATAGCGTCGTTGAGCATCTCTACATGATGTATTACAGTGATTTCGTGCCTTCTTGTATTTATCGCGATTGAGGTCAGAATTATTAATTTTATATTTCAGTTTAGCTCGATTTTTCTTTTCAATGAGTTTCTTTAGATCTTCCGTCAACCACGGTGCAGGGAGATGTTTCATTCTAACAGGTCTTATAGGTACATGTACATCGTATAACCCTACAAGCAAACTATTGAAGGTATCCAACTTCTTGTCAATTGAATCAGCAGCTATAACATTGACAAGCATCCTCGCGTAGACGATTAACATCCATTCCTCCGAAATTACGTAGCAGAAGCATTCTTGATTTTGCTTTGGGAGGACGTATTTTATAAGAGAGTAAAATTAAGTCATGGTAGGAAAATACATCGGCAGAACACTGACCATGCTTAGAAACTAAATCAAGAGATGAGACCATAATGAGATCAAGGAGCGAGGGGGTACAGCCGGGAGAAAAGTGGGTAGCTGTGAGGGGTAAAACATGTAGATTGCAGGATTCGGTAATTGTTAATAGCTTTTTACTATTAACGTCGCCTTTAAGTAAATATGTATTAAAATCTCCCATTAAAATTGAGTGGCTGTAACTAGGGACAAAATTCTCTAGCAAATTTTCAAAACTAGGGTAATAATTAATAAGAGAGGAGGGGTTGTAGAATGCACCAAGTAGAATTTTAAAATATGCAAGACTGACTTCAATAAGCAAATGTTCAATCGCATCGGGTAGAGGAGGTTGAGCAGACGAACTGATTACATTATAAGGAATATATGAGCGTAAGTAGACCCCTCCTGCCGACACAGTCATTGCGAATCAATTGAAAGCCAGGTAATGAATAGGATGTCGAAGGAAGACATGGTTTCAACCACGATTCGGAAATAAGAATAGCGTGAATGAGCCGGAACACTTTGAGCATTGATATGGATAACATTAAAATATTTCATACAATCTGAGAAATGTGAACTAAGGGTGACATTAAGTGAAGGAGGAGATGTATTGTGGAAACTTTCTTCACCGGACATTTCGTCAGACGACGACACAACGTGACCTTTATATGCCATAAAGGTCACTTTGTATACTGCTGTGAGACGACATAATAAATAATTAAATATAATTACAACTATGAAAGTAAATATAAAAATAAATAAATGAATAAATATAATTTATACCTAAAGTTCAGTTTGCAATAAATAACTCTGTAAACGAAGTTACAGGCTTTACACCTGCATTTCTAGTCTTTGGCAGATAACTAAATTAGTTTATTAAGTACATACATATATCATGGCAACATATTTAGTTTTAAAATATTAACGTTCGAATGCTCACGGCTAATAGCTCCCTTCAATGAATCATTCTCGACCGTTCCCCCTACTCCCGCACCCCTCTCGGTGGCGGCTGCGCTCGCGCCGCCGCGCCGGCCGTCAGACACGATCAGCTTCGAAGGAAGGAACACCTTTAAGCTGTCCTGCCTGCCGCGACAACGTATCTTCGTACGAGCCCTTCAGCTTACTCGAAGTATTGCACGCAACGTTTTTTTTTTTTTGTTGCAATTTTGTTGTAAAGTATATAAATTTGAACACCGTTTTGGGTAAGTGTTGAACATATATTTTATACGTTTTCGCTGTAGGAAAATTTAGGGGTGTGTGTTGTAACGGTTACTTTTTAAATATGTCTTTGTTCCCAAATCCTATTGTACTTATGTTATTTTATATCTTGTAGTTTGCCTTAATGCTAAATTAATTATTATTTTATTGCCTTCCTCTTTTCAAATTCATAACCGTTATTTTTTTTTTTGATTGCGTATGAACAAAAAAAAATAATTAATCAGATTTAAATATAGCTTTCTTTATTTATTGTGTAATATATAGCTCCGATCTGATTATGACAATCACTCACCAAGATTAACGTATTGCACCGTACTTGCTTGCTTTGCTTTCGCGGCTTGTTTGTAAGGGGTCACATTCAGAGGAGCATATGGTGTGCAGCGATAAAAGTTCTGGGACGTAAATTAAAGGGTTCTACGTCATACTTAGGTTCTACGTCATACTTGGGTTCTACGTCATCCTTGGGTTCTACGTCATACTTGGGTTCTACGTCATTCTTGGGTTCTACGTCATTCTTGGGTTCTACGTCATACTTGGGTTCTACGTCATACTTGGGTTCTAACGCACGCAACGGACGCAAGTTCTCCACCATCCCCTCTAAAGGTCACGTCTGAAGCCCGTCATCCTGGGACCATCACGGAGTACCAGCGGGCTGCAGTGGATTTCGTCGCCACGTCCTGACGACGTGTCTCACCTTCGCGACTCCTGGATTCCTCCCGAACGATAAGCTGCGGGACAAGCAGGGCAGTACCAGCACGGCTGCCTTCTCGGATTTTAAAATTGACAGGCCCTTCCGAACCACACCCAATCAATTTTATGTTGACTGAGGGTGATGTATCTTTTAACGCTCCCGGCACATACTAAAGGAGCAGGTCTTGATGGAATTCTACCTGTCTTTATAAATAAATGTTCCACAGCTTTAGTCATGCCTTTATCGATTACTTATAATAAATCTTTATTATATGGAGTATTTCTTTTTGCTAAAATTTGATAAAATTACTCCTTTATTTAAGGAAGGTGATAAGAATGACGTTGAAAACTATCGCACTATAAGCATTCTTAATTGTTTTGCAAAAATATTCGAAAGTATGGTCTATGATTATATCTACAACCATGTTAAACAAAACCTTAATATTAATCAACACGGTTTCATATCTGGTCGCTCAACAAATACAAACTTGCTAGTATATTCAAATTATCTATTCGAATCATTTAACAAGAGATACAGGTTGATTCAATATATGTAGATTTTTCTAAAGCTTTTGGTCGAGTCGATCATAATATTTTATTGCGAAAGGACAGCCATATGGGTATACATGGAAGTCTCTATCGTTGGCTTTGCTCCTATCTGTCCAATCGTTCTCAGTTGGTTGCTTTACATTGATATGAGTCTACTCCTATCTTCGCCTCTTCAGGTGTTCCTCAAGGTTGAAATCTTGGGCCCTTATTATTTTTAATTTTTATCAATGATCTTTTTCCATTAATAAAGAGCGAATGTCTAGCTTATTCTGATGATATAAAAATCTTTCGTCATATATTAAATTGTTCTGACTGTGTAATGCTTCAAAAGGACCACGACATTATTCAGAGTTGGTGTAACGATAATTTATTGAAATTAAATAATGAAAAATGCTTCGCAATTTCTTTTACAAAGAACAAAAATTTTATTACATATAATTATACAATTAAAAATATTGTAGTCTCTAAAGTAAATGCAATTCGTGACTTGGGTATATTATTTGATAATACTTTATCTTTTAAAATCCATTATGACTACATCACAAGTAAAGCAAATAGATTATTAGGTTTTATTATTCGCACCGCTCAGCCCTTTAGAAACTCGAAGTCTTGGATTATTCTGTACACATCTTTAGTTCGAAGCATTTTAGAATATTGCTCTACAATATGGTCACCAATATACCATACCCATATAGATCGCATTGAGTCTATCTAGCGGCGATTTCTCAGAATACTAAGTGGCAAACATTAATTTCGACGTAAATTACCTACTTATGAAGAAAGACTTCAAAAATATAATTTAAAAAGCCAACACAAGGTGGCTAATGGTGGTCTGGACTGTCCAATATTGGAAAACTTATCTTTTAAAATTCCCTACAGATCAGTACGTCGACCTCAGCTATTTAGCATACCACCTACAAACAATGAAGCATCACAGAATAATCCTATTCACAGAATGTGTAAGCAATACAATAATTTGGAATATCATTGTGATTTGTTTGCAAGCAGGTTTGTTTAAAGGCAGCTTTAATTCTTTTAAATTATCTTTGTATAAATTGGAATTAAGTTGTTAGATCTTATTTATTTTAGTCTTTTTTTATCCTTTTGGAGTAATTTAAGTCATTTTTTTTTTTACCTTTTGTTGATTGCGTCTAGTCGTGTTTACATCTCTTACACACTGAAGTGCTGTTTACAGTTGTAATTGGAAAGCAGATTTATTGTTAAATATGTCAAGTCTATCTAATGTATCTATGTTTTAATCTGTTATCTGTTACTGTACAAAACAAAATAAATAAGTAATTTTTTTGATGCTTTGTACGAGACTTTATCCTTGTTTACGTGGCGGGATCAGCTCATCATCATTGGAGATTTTAATATTAATTATTTGGATAAAAATAACAAAAACAGTAAATTACTCACTGACTTCTTAAATAATTTAAATTTGACGCAACACATTAATAAGCCAACGCATTTCACAAATCGCAGTGAAACTCTCTCAGATTGGTTTTGTACCGATGCAGATGTTTGTCAGGTCTGGGTTAATTATGTATGCACTTTAAGCAGTCACTCATTTATATCTTGTGACGTCACTATAACTAGAGATAAATTTACACCAAAAAAATTTTTTTACAGGGGCATTACATCTATAGATCCAAGTGAATTAGACAAATGTCTGGCACTTGTGAACTGGGACTGCATTGCCGGACTGCAATGCGTAGATAATATGGTAGGGCAATTCGGTATTTGACATGGCTAACAATTAAATAATAAAATAATTGAATTATGTAGATTTCAAGATGCTGATTCAGAATAACTATGTCAATTTACAAATTAAACATTATAAATATTTTTATTTCTTAAAAATAAATAAGAAATTTTGCATCTGTGCAATAACAAAACTCAAACGGCTCACTAGCCAATCAGAACGCCTGACGTCACGATTCAATAAACAAACAAATCTTGTTTGGTCTGTGAAACAAATTGCACTGTTACTTTTGTACGGTGGTGTTATTTTATTAATAATTTTGTGTTGATTTTATTAGTTATTCAGTCAAAATGCAAGTGGAGAAAGGCTTTATAAAAGCTGATAGTGCTAATCTGCTAAAAGTTGATTCGTTTATGATTGCAAATTTCTTTTAAATAAAACTAGTTATAACGGATTTTAATCGCGTATATTAATTATTTTGGACATCCCGACGTTTCGAGCACTTTACAGCGTTCGTGGTCACGGGTAGACTAAGGTGGCATTTGTCTATTTGAAGAACAAAAGAAAATATTATTTGCAACTACCGCCAACGATTTCTCAATTGGTATCTTGAGTAACGTTCCGGTTCCACGCAGAAGGCACTGACTGTATCTTTAGGTCTTGCAGTCTGTTGGATTTGAGATTTTAAATTTTTAATAAGCGGATCCCAGGTGTTAGAAAGTCTCCAACCATCTTCTCTATTGAAGTTCGGATGTTTTTGAATTTCAATACCCTCGCGTATCATTCTAGGAATGAATCTGTGTTCTTTAGCGAGGATCTGTGGTTTATCAAAACGGATAAAATGGTTAGGTTTATCCAGAGCATGTTCACAGACTGCAGACTTTGAAGAACGCATTTTGACATCTCCTATATGTTCCTTGACCCTGGTACCGATACTTCTCTTTGTTTGGCCTATGTAAGATAAACCACACTCACATTCGAGTTTATATACTCCTGCAGTTTGTAAAGGAATATTACTCTTGATAGGTCTCAAGAACTGGCTCACTTTCTTATGAGGCTTGTAAACGGTTTTAATTGAAGCTCGCTTCAGGATGTTGCCAATCCTGTCTGTAACTCCCTTTACATATGGTAGAAATAAAAATCAGGAATATATTGCTCGAGCGTTACTTGATTCCGGCAGTACATCATGTCTTATTACAGAAAATATGTGTAATAAATTAAACTTACCGTATGATAATGTCGATCGTTCTGTAACAGGAATAAATAATTGCACTCTACCAATTGGTAAAATGTGTCGTGTGCAAATGAAATCTTTAAATAATAATTATTTTACAAATGTTACTTGTTTTGTTTTACCATCGATCATAAGCAAAGTGCCTTATAGTCATTTAGACATTTCAATGTTAGATATTGAATCTAATATTAATTTAGCTGATCCTAATTTTTTTGCACCCGGAGACATTGATTTAATCATTGGTGCTGACCTCTTTTGGGATTTATTAGGATCACAATTTTTTAAGCTAGGTAGCGGCAAACCGATACTTTTTGAAACTAAACTTGGTTGGATAGTTTCTGGACCCTTGTTTGGCGGTCATGCTAATCGCTCACCAGCACATAAATGTTATTTAGCACAAATAGAGTCTGATAATGATTTTTTAGATTCAAATGAAGTTATTCAAGAGAATTTATCACGATTTTGGCAGTTAGAGGAAATTGATAATAAATCCTCCTATTATTCTGAGGAAGAAAAAATATGTGAAGAACATTTTATTATTAATACTTCCCGTCTTCCAGATGGCCGCTTTTGCGTGAGAATTCCTTAAAAAATAATATTGTAACTTTAGGTGAGTCTTATCAGCGTGCTAAACATTGTTTTTTGGCTCTTGAACGTCGTCTTAACAATCAACTTTTACTAAAAACTAAATATCATGATTTTATGTTGGAATATTTATCACTAGGCCATATGTCCAAATCTAATTTAAAATCTAATGATTTTTATTATTTTATCCCACATCATGGTGTCTGGCGTGATAGTAGTTCGACAACAAAGCTAAGGGTCGTGTTTAACGCTAGTAGTTCTACTACTACGGGAGTTTCCTTTAATGAAATTCAAATGGTCGGTCCAACTATACAGGACGATCTTTTAAGTATTCTTTTGAGATTTAGGCAGCATAAGTACATTTTGTCCGCTGACGTGGAGAAAATGTACAGACAAATTTCAGTACATCCAGACGATAGACACCTTCAAAGAATTATCTGGCGTAATAATACAGATGATAATTTAGATATTTATGAATTAAATACGGTGACCTATGGTACAGCGAGTGCACCATTTCTAGCTGTCCGCTGTCTCAAGCAAATAGGTCTCGAATGCTCTGATCCCAAATTAGTTGAGATTATTTTACACGACTTCTATAACGACGATCTGCTCACTGGGGCAGATACCATCGATGAACTTGTTTATCACATGAAATGTATGTTACAGAAATTATGGCTACAAAAATTGTCATGGGATGATCCACTACCAGCTGATATAGCTAGGTCATGGAATGAATTTATTATTGATTTACCAATTCTTAATGATTTATTGATTACACGTAATGTTTTAGTGGATTGTTATAGTTATATAGATTTACATATATTTTCGGATGCATCACAATATGCTTATGGGGCAAGTTTGTATGTTTGTAGCGGAAACGACAATGATGAAATTTCAGTTCGTTTGCTTATGGCTAAAGGCAGGGTCGCTCCAATCAAGCCTACTACGATACCAAGACTGAAACTTTGCGGGGCTCTTGTGGGGCTACGTCTATACGAAAAGGCTATTAGTGCTCTCTATAATCAAAATATCACAAAAACAATCTTTTCCGGAATATGAACTTTTAATAAATAATAGAAATTTACCGTGTATCGTAGTCGGTTCCGGTAGAACATGTTCATTGAACATGACCTTGGTTTTATCCAAGTTCATCCGTAGGCCGATACGCATAGAAGAATCAGCCAGCTCGTTCAGCATTTGTTGTAGGTTCTGCAGCGTTTCTGCCACGATGACGATGTCGTCTGCGAATCTCAAGTGAGAGATGTATTCGCCATTGATGTTAATGCCACGTCTTTTCCAGTTCAGCGTCTTGAACATATCCTCCATTGCATTAGTGAACAATTTGGGGGAAATAACGTCCCCTTGTCTCACTCCTCGATGCAATGGTATGGGATTTGTTTGCTGATTCTGTACTCGGACGGACATGGTGGCAGCTTCGTAGAGACATCTCATCACTTGGATGTATCGCCAATCAACTTGGCAACGCTGCAGGGACTCCAGAACAGCCCAGATTTCAACCGAGTCAAAGGCCTTCTCATAGTCCACGAATGCAAGACACAGGGGCCGATTATACTCATGGGACTTCTGTATAATCTGCCGTACTGTATGGATGTGGTCTATGGTGCCGTATCCGGTCCGAAACCCGGCCTGCTCCGGGGGTTGGAATTCGTCGAATCTTCGCGCAAGACGGTTCGTGATCACTCTTGAAAACAGCTTATAGACGTGGCTCAGTAGGGATATGGGACGATAGTTCTTCAGCAGGGTTTTTTAGGGTCTCCCTTTTTGAAGAACAGGACGACCACACTCCTACTCCACGCCTCCGGAGTTCCCCCTTCGAAAAGGACAGAGTTAAAAAGCGTCTGAAGTTCCCTAAGTACCGGTTTACCTCCCGCTTTTAATAGCTCTGTGGTAACGCCGTCCTCTCCAGGGGCTTTTCCATTTTTAAGCTGTCCAAGAGCAGTCTCGATTTCGCCAATACTGACTTCAGGCAGGTCTTCGGAGAAATGGCGTGTTAATGTAGCTCTAGGATCCTCATTTTCGGGATCAGGTCGAGATGCATGCGATGCGTATAACCGGCCGTAGAAGGCCTCTACTTCCGAAAGTACTGCCGGCTTAGAAGAAACGACTTCTCCACTTGCTGCGGTCAACTTCGTCAGGTGGCTCTTTCCAAGAGACTGTACGAACACCTTAGACCCCCGATTCTGCTCAATAGCTCTTTCTATTGCAAGAGTATTGGAGCACCGGAGGTCGTGTCGTACGCGCCTGCTGATCTCTTGGTTTAATTGCCGTTTCTCTGACGAAGTGACAGGTGGGTTTTCACGTCGTTTCTTCATGAGCCCCAAAGTCTCTTCCGAAAGGTTCGACTTCCTGCCATTACGCTGCATGCCACAATATCTCGTGCCTTCTTCCCTGAGAATTCGAACTACATTTTCGAGGTTCTGGTTTACGTCAGTTGTGGTTTCCACGGCAGCGAATCGGTTCTCCAGGATTGACTGGAATGTTTCAGATCCCGCAATGGTTTGGAACAACTTTGGTCGGAGCGTGAACTTCATCAGACGGGCGCGCTCGGCCTTAAAATTGATATTCAGAGAGCCTCGGAGGAGTCGGTGATCACTACCGGTATTGAACCTGTTAATCACTGAGACGTCTCTGAATATATGCCTCATGTCCGTCATTATGAAGTCGATCTCGTTTTTTGTCATAGTGTCGGGGCTTTGCCATGTCCACTTCCTTTGCGGCTGCTTCTTGAAGAAGGAGTTCATCAAGAAGAGCCCCTCCCGTTCGAGGAAGTTGACAAGCATTTGCCCCCTATGATTCCTGCTTCCAAATCCATGGGGTCCTACTACCGATTCGCTGCAGTTCTGTACTCCCACTTTGGCGTTGAAGTCCCCCATGATAACGTTGTAGTGGGTTTTCGTGGTGAAGTGGAGGGCCCTCGATATGTCATCGAATAATTCTTCCACTTCATCGTCCGAATGTGTCGAGGTCGGTGCGTACGCTTGCACCACCTTGAGGCTGTACCTCTCGGTGAGCTTTATAATGAGGTACGCTACCCTGTTCGACACACTGGAGATTTCCACCACGTTGTCAACTAGGGACTTATTTACCAGAAACCCAACGCCACCTTGGGATTGTTGGTCACCCTCTCGGAAGTACATTAGGTGGCCTGATTCGAGGGTTACGGTGTCCTCTCCCTCTCTACGGACTTCACATAGCCCTAATATGTGCCACCTAATTTTCCCAAGTTCTACCTCAAGTTGCGCTAGATGCGAGTCAAGCCGTAGCGTGCGTCCGTTGTACGTCGCAAGGGTCAGTCGGTTGTGGTGGCCTCCCGTAGCCCGGTGATTCTTAGCACCCCCCGTCCCGTCGTTACCATCGTCGCCACCATGACGAGGAATAGCGGGGCTGCCGGGAACTGGGGGCCGTGGCTTGCGTGTGTGCTGCATGTGGAGGTTGTGCCCATAATCGCCACGCTGGGCAGGCGGGTTGGCGATCGCAGGGCGTAGCTTCTCGCACCGGTGACGCTGCTGTCCGTCACCGGCCTGTGGTATTTAGCTACGCCTATTATGTTGATGGTTATACCGCCATTAGTCGGTCGCCAGAGCCTCGTTTGCTGGTCGGCAGGATGCACCACGGGCAGGTGAGGTTGGCTTGGGGCACTAAGGTGTAGTTTGCGCCCCCTTTCATCCCAGGTGAATAGAAGAATTCAGCTGGGTTGGGCAGCGTTTGGGAAGTTACGTCGAATCCTAACATCGTCGATCCCACAGTGCCTTAAGACGAAAGTCTTCAATCAGTGCGTCCTACCCGTCATGACATACGGAGCCGAAACGTGGACACTCACGACAAGGCTGGTCCACCAGCTTAAAGTCGCTCAGCGTGCTATGGAAAGGGCTATGCTCGGCGTTTCTTTGAGGGATCGCATCAGAAATGAGGTGATCCGTCAAAGAACCAAAGTCATCGACATAGCCCACCGGATTAGTAAGCTGAAGTGGCAGTGGGCTGGTCATATTTGTCGTAGAACCGACAACCGTTGGGGAAAACGTGTTCTAGAGTGGAGACCGCGTCTCGCCAAACGTAGTGTAGGACGTCCTCAGGCACGGTGGAGTGACGATATACGCAAGGCGGCAGGCAGGAGCTGGATGCGAGTAGCCGGAGAAAGACCACAGTGGCGTGCACTGGGAGAGGCCTATGTCCAGCAGTGGACAAAAATAGGCTGTTGATGATGATGATGATGAGAAATTTACCTGCTAAAAACGCGTTACTCAAATTAAATATATTTCTCGATCATTTTAAAATTCTTCGTGTTGGAGGCCGTTTAGAACATGGTAACTTTACATTTGATAAAAAACATCCGATTTTGATTCATTCGAAACATCCTTTTACTAAATTATTATTTCATTACGAGCATAGACGATTATTACATGCAGGTCCGCAACTGTTACTGAGTACGCTTAAGGAATCATTTTGGCCAATAGGAGGTAGGAATTTGGCCAAGTTATGTTATCGACAATGTATCCGGTGTGCTCGATTAAAGCCTAAGGTAGTTGCACCTATAATGGGAAATTTACCACAACAGCGTGTGTCTGTCAGTTATCCTTTCGAGAACGTGGGAATCGATTATGTTGGTCCAATTATGATTATTAGTCGACAAGGTCGTGGAAGTAGATTACTAAAAGCGTATATTGCAGTTTTCATATGTTATTCTACTAAAGCAATGCATATCGAATTAGTTGGTGATTTAACGAGCAATTGTTTCTTGTTAGCTTTGCGTAGATTTATGTCTCGTAGGGGGAAACCTAAAAATATTTACTCTGATAACGGTACTTCGTTTGTTGGCGCGTGTAACGATATTGCAAATTTTATTAAAACCAATAGTGATGTTTTATCTGAGACTGTAGCTGATGGTGGCATTAAATTTCATTTTACTCCAGCTTATGCACCACATTATAATGGCTTGAGCGAAGCAGGTGTCAAGTCCACAAAATATCATTTATTAAGAGTACTGGGAAATTGTCACCTTACGTACGAGGAGCTTTATACTGCATTGGTACAAATTGAAGCTATACTGAACTCCCGGCCACTGACTTACATGTCTACAGATCCTGCAGATTTATTGCCTCTTACACCCGGACACTTTACCATCGGATGCTCGCTCACTTCACTGCCGGCGCCAAATTACGAAGCTCAAAACATCAACAAGTTGTCGCGTTATCAAAGACTAGAGCAACTCCGTCAACAATTTTGGAAGCGATGGAGTAAGGAGTATCTCTCGGGTCTTCAGATGAGGATGAAATGGCAAAAATCCGAAAACCACCTTAAACTCCTAAAGTCTCGTCGTTCTGAAGGATGACAATCTGCCACCGCTCAGATGGAAGTTGGGTCGAATTGTCAATTTGTACCCAGGAGCCGATGGTGTTATTCGAGTAGCAGATGTTAGGACTGCAAATGGAATTGTTCGGAGGGCATTCAGCAAAATATGCCTATTGCCATAACCTGAAGATTGTTGAAAGACGTGCTTTCAACGCCTGGGGGCATGTCTAAAAATCATATAACATTTAGTTTGTTTCTTTTATATTAGTTGATTTAATAACTCCTGTCAAAATTACAATAGCAATATTACTGTTCACCGAGATTTTAATTGCTCATATTTATTAATATTTCTAGATTTATTTTATGCCTACCGTCACAGTTTTTGTTACTCTCTCTCTTCATATTACGCTCTTATAGTGATTATACTGATCTTAAACTTAATTCCGTTTTTCATTAAATACACCTGATATTCATGGACAACAAGTGTCCTTAGGAGGTCCAAGATGTTCCACACTGAGACCTTAAACTCTTTAAACTCACTTGCAAGTTTATCAAGACTATTCCTGTTACCTTCAGTGCTACTTGTTGATTTCAGTTGTTTTTCGAATTCTACCATCCTATTACCAAGCGATTCTGCTATGTTTTTATGAACTTCCAGTATATCTTCCACTCTTGCCATTGTATTTAAGAATAAATAATGTTTTATTTGTGATATGTAAAAAATTCCTTGGGAAAGTTTGTAGAGCCAACAGGTAAGTGTAATTATTATGCAATTAAAGACATAAGAACCACAATAACTTATGTAAAGTAGCCTATATATGTCACTTATGTAAAATATTACTTTTTTAAACTGTTAAAATAAATTTTAAATAAAAAAATAAAGAAAATTTTGAAGAGTGATTTTTTTAACAGTGTGCACTTTTTGACACCTACCGCCAAAAAAAAAGCAAATCTTCTAGCTCCTCATCATTTAGCTCATTCAATCCAGAGGATGTTGTGCAGATGGCACTCGCTACAAATTCTGCACCCACCCCTGGCCATAACAGTGTACGAAGAAAATGGACTTCTGAAATGAATGAATTTATTTGGCGCACATACCTTATAACTAGTGAATTAGAATCTAATCCTCATTACCTAGATTTATTACATTCAAAATTTATAGACAAATTTAAAAATTTTAATGTGTCAAAACAAAGGTTAGGTGACCAAAGAAGAGCCATCATAAGATATAAATATTTACCCCAACAGACTTTGAATAACATAAGAAAAGAAGTAGAAAAAGAATTACAAAGCAAAACTCAATCTCTGCCTCTATCTAATTTTGGCACATCTTCCTCAAGACTACGATGGACCAATGATATTAATGAAACTGTAATACGAGAATACTTTAAAATTACACAATGCGTATCAAATAGAGAAGCTTATCGAAATTGCATGCTGCTATTACATCACAATTCCCACAAATATCACATGTATCTGAGCAAAGAATTGCAGACCAAAGAAGAGTTATAATAACAAACGCCTAACAGAAGAAAGAATACAACAAATCCGTAAAGAAGTAGAAAAAACAGTAATACCATTATCAGCAGAGATTTACACTAGTAACAATGAAGATGATAACAACATTACTTCACCAAACAGATTAACCGAAAAAAATCGCAGCATATATAACGTAACAAGAGAGTGCACACAAGCTACTACAGAATTTGGAAGAAAAATACAACTTACATTTGAAACGACATATGAGAAATATAAAAACAGTGATCCAACCCAAAGACCATATATTCCAAAACATAATACTTCAAAAAAGTTAGCCCTTAGATAAAAATATCTTGCCTCAATACATTTCCGTTAGTCAAGATTTTATCACAATCCACTGCAGCTATCTGCGATGGCACTGAAATAAAAGAACCACAAAATAATACAAATTTAGAGCCTCAAAATAAGCCTAATATGCCACCGTGGCAAAAACGACTCCACAAAAAGAAAGAATCCATTAGAAAGGATATCAGTAAAATAACACAGTACATAATAGGAAATAGAAGTAATAGGCTTATTCAACACATAGCATCGATTAAAGAAAAAAATAAAGTTCACTCTCAGTATGAAGAAAATAATATAAGTAACGAGCAATATCTTGACAGCATGAAACAAAGGCTCTCAGCTACAAGTAGTAGGCTTAGAAGGTATGAAAGCTGTACATTAAAGAAAAAGCAAAATACACAATTCAGAAATAAAGATCATTCTATAGGCAATTAAATCAAAAAACAAGCAATACTAAACAAACATTAGACACTCACATTAGACACTAGACACACTTCGAAACAACTACCATCCCTAACTGAACTAAAAGTTTATTGTTCAAGTATTTGTGCTAACCCTGTACAACACAATACGCAAGCAGAATGGCTTTTATTACAAACAGAAAGGAAATGCAATACGCCAGAAGTGACATTTACAAATATCCCGGTGGACATATTTTTAAATGTGCTGAAAAATACACACAACTCGAAAGCATCAGGCTCCGACAAAATATTTACAGCATGTACGTTGATTACCGTAATACCTTTGATTCTGTACCTTATAGTTGGTTAATCCAAATTTTAACTGTCTACAATATTAACCCAACGGTGATAAATTTCCTCTCATATACAATGCAATCCTCGAGGGCTAAACATAAAGTAGGAACGGGTGTTGACACCATAGAAACTGATGAAATACCAATATCAAAAAAAATCAAAATAAACTTTATTCAAGTAGGCTTTTATAAGCACTTTTGAATCGTCATTTTACAATTAAGTGAAGCTACCACCGGTTCGGAAAGTAGATTCTACCGAGAAGAACCGGCAAGAAACTCAGTAGTTACTCTTTTTTAACATTTAAAAAATACAACGTCATGTTAATTAAATATGTACAATTATTTCAATTAATGTATCCTGCTTGGAAGTCAACAGGTATTAACTCCACGCTTTTTTATCATCTACAAAATCTTGTATCGAATAGTATGCTTTTTCTACCAATGTATTTTTAACAAACGATTTGAATTTACTAAACGGCAAAGTTAAAAATTTCTGCGGAATTTTATTATAGAAACGGATACCTTGCCCCAAGAAGGATCCATTGACTTTGCGGAGTCGGAAACTTGGCGTTATAAGTTTATCCTTACTTCTAGTGCATATACAATGATTATCACTGATTTTATCAAAGTAATCAATGCTACTGTGAATATACATGATATTGTTGTAAATATATTGCGACGCAACAGTAAGTATTCCTACTGTGTTAAAAACATCCCGAAGAGAGTCTCTAGCTCCAAGATTATAAATAAACCGAATTGCTCTCTTTTGTAAAATAAAGACAGATTCAATATCTGCAGCGTTACCCCAAAGTAATATGCCATATGACATAATACTGTGAAAATAACCAAAATAAACTAAACGAGCGGTATCAATATCAGTTAGTTGTCTAACTTTTCTAACCGCGTATGTTGCGGAGCTGAGTCTTCCTGTTAGGGATGATAAATGAGAAGTCCACTGAAGTCTGGAATCCAATTTGAAAATTTCATCAGTAAAGAATAAAGTAAAACATTCCAAAGCAGTTTTTGCTGATTTGGCTGCCGACTTCACACCTGGTAAGTTTAAAATTAAATTATGACCTCGTGTTCTTACGGCACTTGATGGTGGGGACTTGGACCATTTTTGCATTTCTGCCATTATGTCTACTAAAATAGTAATTGTTATACTGCCCTGCAGAAATGTCTTCATCGTTTTCTGACCTTCACTTGATTGTGCTGACGGTTGCTCCATTTCACTAGCACTATCGTGATCAGTTTGTGTTATCTCGTCTAAATCTGGCTCAGAACTTGGCCCTCTAACTTCTTCTTCATCAGAAGTCTCTGCTAACCATTCTGCAATTTGCTGTTCTCTCCTATCCATGATTAACTCAGAGAAAAAAAAGACAAAAATCGTAGTAAAACGAAATTTTTAGATTATTTAATGGTCTAAAGCTGTAAAAAAAACATATTTATAAGAAACATTTATTCACTGATCATACAATAATACGAATATATTAAAGTTATTAATTTCGGGATATTTACCATGTTTTTTATTTTTATTTGGTGGAGCTCGATATTTCTCTCGAAAAATAATAAACATGGTAAATATCCCGAAATTAATAACTTTAATAATAAAAATAACCATGTTAATTTAAAATCTTAAATACGAATATAATTCATAATAAACAAAAAATATACATAAAATAAACAACTTACCTCTTCCAAAAAAGTAACGTAATTACTCGCATGGGGTCACTACACAGGAGCGCAGCGAAGCGTCCTTCCACTCCCGTGACTTTGTCGTTACTAAAACACAAACTTAGACACGCGTTATGAAGCTAGCGAGGGCGCAGGGGAAATCGAGCTACTCCAAGTGCTTCGTTTTTTAATCCGAAAATGCTTTGACCCCATGCGAGTAATTAAGGGTTAATGAAATATGAATAAAAAAACCTTCAACGCATTATCAATACTTCAATGACAAAGCATCGCAAACATCATCCACGCTCCTGCATAGAAAGATTAACACTCCCAAGGGAAGAAGGAGGTAGAGGACTTATTGACATAAACAACCTTCACAACAGACAAATTAATACGTTAAGAACATTATTTTATGAACGCGCAGATAACTCGGAATTTCATAAGTCAATAGTAAACGCCGATAAAAACTTTTAATCCCTTAATTTATTAGACAGGAACCCTCAACTAAATGAAAAATTAACGGATAATAAAGACAAGATAAAAACTTGGCTCCAAATGGCTCTACATGGTTTTCCATCACTCTGACCTACAGCAACCACATGTCGACATAGAAGCGTCGAACGCATGGCCGAAACGAGGCGATCTTTTTCCAGAAACTGAAGGTTTCATGATGGCTATCCAGGATCAAGGTATTGACACTAAAAACTACCAAAAATATATCATTCGTAGATCTAACATCAATGCCACCTGTAGACATTGCCATAGCAGCCCAGAAACAATACAGTATATAACAGGCGCGTGCAAGTCTATAGCACAAACGAATTACAAACACCGCCATGATCAAGTTGCAGCCATAATACACCAAAACTTAGCTTATCAATATAAATTAATTTTAAAACAGTACCGTACTACAAATATAAGCCACAATCAGTGCTCGAAAACAACAGTTATAGGATATACTGGGATAGAACTATAGTTACTGATAAAACCATTTACAACAATAGACCAGACATTACAGTATTAGATAACCAAAATAGTTCAGTTTGTTTAATAGATATAGCAATTTGCAACACCCATAACTTAAATAACACTTTTACCGAAAAAATATCTAAATACACTGATTTATCCATAGAGATAAAAACACAATGGAAAGTTAAAAACACCAAAATGGTACCTATAGTTCTATCCTCTACTGGAGTCATACCTCACATTCTCCATACCAGTCTGAAATTACTAAATATCAATAATTCTACTCTCACACTTTTACAGAAAGCCGTAATTTTGAATACATGCCGCCTAGTTAGAAAATTTTTAGGCTAACTACCCTAGCTATGCACTTGGCTCAGGCCCGTGCATAGTTATAGAATCCTTTTTTTCAGTAAAGAAGAGAATTAGCTATGCTAAAAATCTAATAATAATAATATAGGAAGTACATCATGAAAGATCGTAATCAACCACCTGACTTGTGCCGACATTGTAACGCAGCCTCTGAAACTATTCAGCACATAACGGGGGCTTGCAAATCTCTCGCGCAAACCGATTATAAGCATAGACATGATCAAGTGGCCGCAATCATACACCAACATTTAGCATTCAAATATAAACTTATAGCAGAAATGAATCCATATTACAAATATAAGCCGCAAAGTGTATTAGACAACAGAAACTAAAAAATCTACTGGGATAGAACAATAATAATAATAGACACTTAAGTGGATTTATTTTGAGACCGAATGAATTGCTCCAACTTAAGATCTTTTTTAAGTCTGAGTTAATTGTCTGCATTTTCAGTGGTAAATCTATTAACTTAGAGTGACAGTAAATCTGAAAATCGTCGGGATACAGGTGGTAGAGAGAAGATATATTGTGAGTTATGAAATTAATAAAAATCGAAAATAACAGAGGTGAAAGCACTCCGCCTTGGGGCACACCGGCAATTAAAATTGACCAATCAGAATAAGAATCCTGAACTCGGATTCTTTGTATACGGCCATGTAGATAACAACGAAACCAGTCAATTACAGTAGGAGATATATTAAGAGAACTTAAAATAGCCTGTAATATGTCAAAATCAACAGTATTGAAGGCATTACTGAAATCCAGTAATGTCAAAACTGTAACTTCCTGGTGATCCATAGCTAATCTGATGTTATCGGTGATCTTAACTAGAGCAGTAGCCGTACTATGACAAGTTCGGAATCTCGACTGAAGTGGGTTAAATAGGTTATTTTTGGTTAGGAATAAATTAAGTTGTTGGTAAACAAGGCGCTCCAGGACTTTTGAGAGAAAAGGAAGTATGGATATAGGGCGGAAATAACTATAAGACGATGGATTAACTTTTTTCGGTAATGGGACAATTTGAGCGTCTTTCCAGGAGGAAGGATAAATACCAGTATTAATGGAATTATTAAGGATACATGTAATGACAGGAATAAGGTAATCAATGATAGGAATTATCATTTTACGGCTAATGCAGTCAGAGCCGACAGCATCAGAATTTATAGCTAAAATATTCTTCTTAATATCACTTTCCGTTAATTGACTAAAACTAAAAGATGGGAATGCTGGAGTTGATGAAGCAGAAAGATTATTTATTGTTTTTGATTTGACAGTGCCATCGATAGCAACTGCTGACGCGAAATGATTATTGAGCTGATTAAGATCGACATTATTAAAGTTTGTATTCGACTGAGCTTTCCCAACTCCAAGAGATTTCAGAAATTTCCAAACTTTAGAGGTATCGCCCTCCTCAACTACAGCTTTGTGAATATGCCGTCGATGTGTGTCCCTACACAGCCTGTTGCAACGATTTCGATACTTTATATATTTTTCTTTATTTGTGTCTGACGATTTATATTTGTCTTTAGCTAAATTTTTCTTTTCTTGGAGACGTTTTATATCTGAGGTAAGCCACGGTGCCGGTAAATGTTTGATGCGAATACGCCGAACAGGTGCATGTGTATCGTAAAGCTTAGTTAAAAGCGAATTGAATACACCAACCTGTTCATTAATAGTATTTCCATTTAACGCCAGTGATCAATCAATCTCAGCAGCATCAGCTTGCAGACGCTCTAAATCCATCCCAGCAAAATTGCATTGCAGAAGAATTCTTGATTTTGCCTTCGGGGGTTGGATTTTATAGGATAGATATAAAAGATCACGGTAAGAAAAGACATACGCATCACATTGACCATGTTTTTCAACATGGTCAATAGATGACACAATGATTAAATCAAGAAGAGAAGGAACAGAACGAGGAAAACAGTGCGTAGCAGAAAGTGGCAAGATTGTCATGTTCACCCCATTGACAAGCGATGTCAGACGAGATGACCGACAATCATTTTTAAGCAGACATGTATTGAAGTCACCCATGACCACCGTATGACTATACGAGAGTACGAATGACTCCAACAGATTTTCAAAACTTAAAAATTAATCTATTAATAATCGGACTATAATAAACACCTAAAAGAAGTTTAGTGTGTGATAGTGTAACATCAATGAAAAGGTGTTCTGCCTCTCCATTGGTGTGAGACGGAGAGTAACTAATGATCGAGTATGTAATATGAAATCTGAGATATATGGCAACACCCCCGCCCGTTCGCCGTTCGATCAGATGGAAACCAGAGAGTGAATACGTTGTAGACGGCAAACAGGGTTTAAGCCATGACTCAGATATCAATATTGCATGAAGATTTTTAATCTGGAAAGAGGATAATAAGTCTGGATAATGTGCAGGAATACTTTGCGCATTAATATGAACTATATTAACATTTTTTTCAACATCAGAGAAATAAGTATCAAGGGACTCGTTGACGGAATGTGTATTATGGAACACTGTTCGAACCATTTGAGGATAAAGAAAAAAAAGATTCACTATCAGAGCTGTCATTAAAAGCCATTGTAACTACAAAATTTAAGTAAAGTATAAATAATAATAAATATGTATATAAATTATTTTAAATATATAATTATATATATTTCAATATTATATAAGGTATTTTGAATAACTGTTTTTGCATAACCATTCACACATTTTACTATCGCACCTGGCATTCTCACGCCCTTACAAAATTCAGTAAAATTAATTATTGCATCACCGGAATGCTGATTTGTTGGTAAGGATACTCTTAATTCAGAACGCGGTGAAAGTTCAAGAATATATTCTTTGTCATTATATATTATAGGAATCCTTGATGAATTTGTTTTCAATATTTAATTTTTTAAGTCGATAACTGCTCCTAACTGTTTTAAGAGGTCGTTACCAATCAATCCATCATATTTTACATCTACATCATACACATAAAATTTTTAAAAATGATTACTATTGAACGTTGGCATTAAAGGAATGTTAATAGCTTCATTATGAGTGCTGGTAGCATGCGTACTTATAACTTCAAATGGTTCATATGAAATAAAATTGTTGAAATAATAATATGCCTTTTCAGGGCTAATGAAAGAACGCGTACTTCCAGTATCTATCATAAATTTCGCATCTATTTCTGGGATATATATATGGTAATTTTAGGTGTTTTTCGCAATTTAACTCTATCGATTCTGTAGATTTGAGGCTACTATTGAAAAATTTTCTACCTTATTTTCATTATCAAGGTCACTAGAACTTCTTTTGGTAGTGTTTTCGTCTGTTTCTTCATTGTAATATGTTATGTCATTATAGTTATTTTCATAGGACTCATTTTCTGAAATTTAGATGTCGGGGTCGTAATAATCTTCATTGTCATAGTAATTGTAGTCATACGCATAAGTCTCATTAATAGGGAAAGTCGGTTTATTTTGCACTACGGTTCTCATAGATACGTCATTTTGTCCTGTTCCGTCTTGATGTAAGTTAGGCCTATAACCAAACTGTGTTTGAGGTCTATAATTATTACTATTAAAAGGTGGACGGTAACCTAACTGTTGCATAGGTCGGTGTCCGTATTGAGGATTAATTATTGGTGGTGGTATTTGTGGTCCTTTAGCAATTCCGAATCTATATGGAGATAAATTTTGTCTAAAACCTGTAGGCATATGCATATGCTGTCTTTGGTTTACGTGCGGTATTCCGAATTTAAATTGGTGTTGTTGGTTAGAAGGGTAATTCGGCATAGATAAATTCGGTTTATTAGAAAAATTTAAATTATTATTAGGCTTAAAATATGTTGGTTGATTAAAAGAGTTATTGACCTTTGAATTTGCCACTTTACTTCGTTGATTGTATTGTTCGCGAAAGTTCACCTCCTCCAACACAATACTTAACGCACTCTCTAATGTTGTCGGCGATTTTAATCTAACTATTCTGACAATATTCTCTGGTAAATTGTATAAAAATACATTTAGTGACGTATTATTATAAATAATTATTTTACTCTGCTTAATACCTTCGTTTAATATTTGATTGACTTTTGATATAAGAATTGAACGTACCGACTGAATTCTATTGCAAAAATCGAGGTAACTTTCTCCTGAATTTATTTTTAAATTTTCTAATCCTATGGCAATACACTCTTCACTTCGCTAGTCTACAAAGTGTTGAATTAACAAATCTTTAAATTCATCCCATGATATAATATCCTCGCGCTCGCTAATAAGCGACGCGGCCTTATCTACTAAGCGACTAGTGATGCTATGCATAATGTATATATTTTGTGCATCACTGCCTTGAAACTTACTTATTACATATTCGCATTTTCTTATGAATAAGTTTAATTGGCGTTTATCGCCACCAAAAGTGGAATTAATTTTAAAATTTCGTTAGGGATCAGAGTTATATGATCCATTTCGATTTTATAAAAAAAAATAATTAAAATTATTACACACTAACTTAAATTAGCAATATATTTATTTATTTTTAAACAATATAACTATATGATTTTTTTACTTATTATATATATTTCATTAAACTTTCGTTAAGACAAATTCACTCACAATACAAATTCAAATCATTAAATAAAATTATATAAGAAAACCAGAAAACGTTATATTAGGAGAAGTCTTATCCCAAAATAACAAAAGGCAAAGGAAGGTGAAAAGTTTTACTCACCAACCGGTCGCCAGCATCGTCTTCGTCTGGACTCCTCACTCACTGTCTTATTTCTTTGGTTCTGGATTGTTTCTTACAGACCTTCAAAATCCTAACTATTCACGGATTTTGACGAAAATTAATTAAGATGAAGGCTGCAATTTATATGAAACAATCCTACCGGCTGCGCCAGACAAGTTTACGGGAGCAAGACAGACTTTTTTAAAAATATAATATTTGAGTTTTAAAATATTTAATTATAATTAAAATTGACACGACCGAACAGAGGTTTATGCTCTAGTCGAATGTTGTTCCCTTTTTACAAATCATTTCCCAAGACATATGATCCCAAAGCATAGAATGACACAATGACTTACATTCTGCTGATTAAGCATTTACTTCTATTGTCTTCATGCTTTGAGCTAACATAACTATCTCTAAACACGTGTGTTAACCAACGCTAACGCGTAAAAAAACTACTAAATGACAAAGTTGACAAATCGTCAAATGACAATGTCATTATTGTCATTGTCAGAATCAGAAATTGACACGGCACATTTTCGTAAGTTTTGAGGCAAAAGTTTGAGATTTGAGTTTGAATGTAGATATTTATCGTTATCAATATAGTTTTATCTTAATAGATTGGCTTTGCTTTTATATACATATGTTCTTTTTTTTTTTGTTAAATTCACTATTTATAGTTATAGATCTTTTTTATTGCTTCTTTTGTGTGATTTGTTAACGAAGCCTTGCATTTTAACGCTGGTGGGTATTACAAATGATTTAATTATTATTATTATAAAATTAAGTTTTAATATATTTATATCTAGATATTATTATAGATACATATTATATTTTTATTGCTTTTTTGTGTTTTGTTAATTTTAATTTTTTTTCTTGGTATATTTTTACATAAATATATTTATACATATATGTATTTTTCGTTTTTTTGCATAATTTGAACTTTACATATAAATATTTATATTTTATATTTAACAATAACTTATACTATTTTAGAATTTATTACATTTTACACATAATACGTTCAATATGAGTACAAATAGTTCTGACGACGAGAGATACTTTTCTATGTTTTCGTCTTCAGATGAAAGTTTTCATAGTACGTCATTACCTCTAAATAGCGTTCTTAACTCAACATTTTCCTCATTTCATTATAATTTTAATGTCATCCACATAAATGCCCAAAGCATACCTGCGCATTACTCTGACCTCTTAGCCTCCTTCGATGTTACGAATGTACATGCTATCCTGGTGTCTGAGACCTTCTTAAAAGCCTCCTTACCCTCAACTTCTTTTGAACTCCCAGGATTTCATCTCGTTCGTAACGATCGAACTGGCAAAGGTGGGGGCGGGGTGGCGATCTATCTGCGTAGCCACATTCCTTTCTCTATTTTAAGCAAATCTCCTTCCGCCTACTCGGGTAGATCTGAGCACATCTTTCTGGAAGTACTATTTGGCAAGCTAAAACTTCTTTTGGGAGTTTTTTATTCCCCATCACTCCAAATTAACTACTTTCACAATCTTGAAATCTTACTTGAGACCCATTTACCTAATGTTGACCAAACTATCATAATGGGTGATTTTAACACTTGTTTGGTTAAAAACGATTCACGTGCCAAACAACTCAATCATATAGTTAACAGCTCTAATCTTTATCTTCTTCAAACTAATCCTACACATTTCTTCCCTAATTGTTCTCCTTCACTTCTTGATCTAATGATTGTGTCTTCTCCCGAGCTTGTCAGTACACATGGTCAGCTCTCAGCAGATGCGTTCTCATATCATGACTTAGTCTACCTGTCATTTAAGATTCGTCCTCCTAAAATCAAGCCAACGGTAGTCATGCGCCGCACTTTTAAAAATTTTAATAATGCAAACTTTATGCAAGACTTGCAGTCTATCGATTGGGATGCAATTCCTAATGCTACAACGAACGACGACTACAGAAGCTGAGTATTTTCAACTCGCTTCTCATTGAATTATTTGATAAACATGCTCCCCTCAGACCAATTAAGCTTAAACATGTTCCGGCACCGTGGCTAAATGATGATATTAGAACGCTGATGACGCAACGTAATGCTGCTAAGTCCAAGTATAAATCTAGACCGACTGAACAAACCCTAAATACATATAAAAGACTGCGTAATAGGTGTAATAGGGTTTGCAGAGATGCTCAAAGAAAATATATGCATGCTTCTATAAATAATAGGAGCACATCAGATGTTTGGAAATTTTTAAACTCAATGGGTATTGGTCGATCCAGGGTAACCATTTCTCCTGACACTGATTGAAACTCCCTCAATAATCATTTTGCCCATATTGCCTCACAAAATTACAATAAAGCGTCAACCATTTCCCTCCTTAAGTCACGGATCAAACCCAACTATCCCAATTTTACTTTTGAACCTATAACCACCGATGACTTTTATAAGAATATAGCTTCTATCTCATCGGATGCCACTGGTAGCGATGGGATTAGTCGCAAAATCATTGTACTGGTCCTCGACGAAATAGCACCTATTATCTGTCACATTTTTAATTACTATCTTTCCTGTATGTCTTTTCCTAATGTGTGGCGCTTTGCTCACGTTATCCCTATTCCTAAACCTCACCCGACTTTACCTTCACATTATCGTCCTATCTCTATCCTCTCTTTCTTGTCTAAAATCCTTGAACGTATTGTTCATTCCCAACTTAACCTTTTTCTAACACGACACAGAATCCTAAGTCCGTTCCAATTCGGCTTCTGACCTGGCCACAGCACTGTGACGGCACTTGCGAAGGTTTTTGACGATGGCCGGTTCGCAATGGATCAAAAGCATGTTACTATATTAGCCTTATTGACCATGACATCCTGTTGGCCGTATTAGAATCCATAAACTTGTCGCCAAATGTTGTAGAACAACTATCGCCAAATGTTGTAGTTTGTAGACAACAGTGTATTCGAGCTGGGGAGCGTCATTCCTCGTATTGCTGTCTTAGTGCTGGAGTTCCTCAGGGAATTGTCCTTTCCCCTCTTTTGTTTTCCATTTATATCAATACTGTCACTGAACTTTTAACTCTTCCCTTCCATCTTTACGCGGACGACCTACAAATCTATGTGACGACTCCAGTTGAAGACATTACAACGGCTATCGATAAACTGAATAGTAACCTCAAGATAATTACCGACTGGAGTCAGTCATTTGGATTGTCGGTCAATGCTAGCAAATCGCAGCTTACTCTTATAGGAATGACGAAACAGCTTACCAAAATCGATTCCAACAACCTTTCAAAAGTTATTTTTAACGGATCCACTTTGACTTTTTCGAATACTGTTAAAAATTTGGGGATCATCGTAGATAGCTCTCTATCCTGGCGGTCTCATGTAGCGGAAATTAGTCGGAGAATCTTTGCTAGTATAAATTTCCTTACAAGATTTAAAAACTTTCTGCCGACTAAGACAAAGATTTTACTAGCCAATAGTCTGTTACTGCCGGTTTAGGACTACGCTGATGCTTGCTATCCGGACTTGTCGGAGAAATTAGTTGGTAAGTTGGATCGTCTTCAAAATCTCTGAATTAGATTTATATTTGGACTTAGGAAATTCGACCATGACTCGCAGTTCCGCTCTGAACTCGGATGGCTCCCAGTAGGGCTTCGTCGCAATCTACATTCTTCATTTCATTCCTTACTCTGCAGTACCCATCGGTGGCAAGTCCCAGCCTTGGTTTGGTCGCTTCTGCAAAACGGCATCAAGCCGAAAGTGGGAACGCTATCAAACCTGGGCTAATGCATCTGCGTCTCGTGATGTAAATACCAGCGCATTCAAAAAGGAATATAACTCTGCCTCTAGGTCCCTCAAAAACGTGATTGCTAGGGCGAAAACGGAGTACATTGGCAGAATTGGCGAGAGACTGGTGCGTCTCCCTTCAGGAACACGAGCGTTCTGGTCTCTCGCTAAGGCTGTCTTAGGGAATTTCTGTCAGCCCTCTTTTCCATCTCTGCACTGGGACGATGAGTCATTGGCCCATACCGCGAAAGAGAAAGCTGATCTTTTAGGCTCTCTCTTCGCGTTGATCTCGACTCTGGATGACCAAGGAAAATCTCCACCAAAAATTCCGCGGTGTGATACCACGATGCCGGAGGTTAAATTCCGGCAAAGTGCAGTTCGTAAAGCACTTCTTTCCTTGGACATTCATAAGTCGAGCGGACCCGATGATATCGTAACCTGTTCGTTGACGGATTCGTAACTTGCAACTTCAGCGCAGTCAAGCTTATGACTAAAAAGTCATAAAATATTCCAATATGAATTATCGTTAATCAAGAACAGTCAATTTGGAGTTATTTATATGTGATACAAATTAAATAATCGTTTATAATGTTTCGTAACGCTATTAACAATTACCGAAATCGAAACTAGTCGTCATGAGTCAATCGCAGGTAGCTAGTAAATCATACCAGATATAATTAGGAATTGTTGTAAAAGATTTGCATTAAAAATCTAGCTAATTGTAATTATCATTGAGTAAACAACAAATCAATCAAGTCAATTTGGGTACTTTTATCTTTGCGTTTTTATCAACGCGCAACTTCGTAGTTGTGCTTGCTTCGCGTACGACACTATGATGAGGTAAAAAATAAGATTTTTTACGCTCGTGAGAATTAAATTTATTAATAGTCATATGTCCTAAATCTAAATATTCTTTTAAAAATGCATTATATTTCTGTTTTAAGAGTTAATTTTTTGAAAGTCTTCGTTCTAATGACATAAAATCAAAATCAAAATAATTTTTATTCATTATTCAATTCGACTTCAATAAGGAGGAGGTTATCAATTCGTCTGTATTTTTTTTTTTATGTTTGTTACCTCATAACTTTTCACTGGGTGGACCGATTTTGATAATTTTGTTCGACAGGTAGTGCTTCCCGTGGGGTCCCATTTTAATTTTATTTTTTTCCGATGGTGGTATCCGTATGAAAACGACGTAAGTCTTAAATTTGCATTATGTATATGCGCGACAAATAGGTGAATAACTGAAAATCACGTTAACCAATTTTGATGATTCTTTTTTTATTATAAAATATATAATTCAAGGGTAGTTTGGTGAAATTTTGGTAAGGTTTTGAGCATAGGATCCATGACAAAGTAACGGAACGGAACGGAACGGTTCAATTCTGAGAAGCACGTTAGCTATGTTCATGTAATTGTCATAGCCGAATGTTATAGCAATTTAGCGACCCGCCCCGGCTTCGCACGGGTGCAATACTGATACTAAATATACTATAGAATTTGTTTATTTACGACATCATATTGCAAACTTCTAAAATTATTAGTGTTTCTTTACTATATTGTTCATGTATTATATACACAAACCCTCCCCCGTGAATTACACTATCTATTAAAAAAAACCGCATCAAAATCCGTTGCTTAGTTTTAAAGATATAGGGACAGAGAAAGCGACTTTGTTTTATACGATGTAGTGATGGAACTCCTAAACGGCTTACAGTTAGGGTGCAATCTGGGGCAGAATTTCTTCTTTGCTCTTTTGCAAATATTTTTTACTGAGGTCGATTACAGCTCCTTCGAGGGTTTGTAGTTTATGCCGCATGACGTATTAAAGCCGCATTTTCGAAAGTCTATTTTTGCTTTATTCGAAAGTTTCTTTTGAAATTGTCCCCGAAGTAGTTTCTGATTCATATTTATAAACGGCACGCTTATCTATCCATATTAAGTAAAAATAGTTAGTCTACATCAGCTTCACTTAAAATCAAAAAATAAATAAAATTTTAACAAAATAATTTTATATATAAACTGGCTCGGTAGCGACAGCAACGCAAGGACGTGTTGCGCTTATTTTATCAAAGTGATGAATGTTACTGTGAATATACATAATATTGTTGTAAATATATTGCGACGCAACAGTGATTATTCCTACTTTGTTAAAAACATCCCGAAGAGAGTCTCTAGCTCCAAGATTACAAATAGACCGGATTGCTCTCTTTTGTAAAATAAAGACAGATTCAATATCTGTAGCGTTGCCCCAAAGTATTATGCCATATGACATAATACTGTGAAAATAACTAAAGTAAACTAAACGAGCGGTATCAATATCAGTTAATTGTCTAACTTTTCTAAACGCGTATGCTGCGGAACTGAGTCTTCCTGCTAGGGATAATAAATGGGGACTCCACTGAAGTCCGGAATCCAATTCTATTCCCAAGAACACTGTCGTATCGGCTACATCAAGCCGGTCACCGCTTAAAGATATCTATATATCCTTCTAACATTGGGTAGGGTAAAAACTACACATTTTGTTTTTTGTGCATTCAAAACCAAATTATTTACTTTAAACCAATCGTGTATCTGTGATGATGCACCGTTCACATCGTCATAGTCATTTTTTTTCCTGTCAACCTTAAAAATCAGCGAAGTATCGTCAGCAAACAACACTATATCACAAATACCCTTAACATAGAAAGGAAGATCATTTATATATACTAGGAATAGAAAGGGACCCAAAATTGAACCTTGTGGAACTCCCATTTTTAACGTAGATCCAGAAGACTTTATTCCATTAATGAAAACTTTCTGGATTCTTTGACTTAAGTATGAAGCAATGAGATCAAGAGCTTTACCTTTAACACCGTAACATTTGAGCTTTTAAAGAAGTGTCTCGTGTTCTACACAATCAAATGCTTTAGATAAATCACAGAATACTCCAATAGCATTCTGTGATTTTTCCCAAGCATCACAAATATGTTTAAGAAGCGCAATTCCCGCATCAGTTGTTGATCGACCTCTTGTAAAACGAAATTGCATACTATGAAAAATATTATTTATACCGAAATGGATAAGAAGTTGATTTAAGATGATTTTTTCGAAAATTTTGCTTAAAGATGGGAGTATTGAAATAGGCATGTAATTACAGGGATCGCTTCTATTTCCATTCTTAAAAAGTGATAAGACTGTACTACATTTTAACAAGTAAGGAAATGAACCCGTGTCCAAACTATTGCTAAAAATTACTGCTATATACGGAGCAATATCGTATATGATGTTATTCATTAATTTCACCGAAATTCCCCATATGTCGTTAGTTTTGAGTGTTTTAAATACTTTTACAACATCCAATGCAGAAACTGTTTCAAAAGAGAAATCAATAACGCATTTAGAAACATTTTTATTTAATAATGTAGCTGCATGTAATGTAGATGATTTTAAATGAGATGTAATTATATATTATATATTTCAAATAAATTTGCAATTTATAATTCGGAATTTGTGTATCTACTGCCTGTGTTCAATTTGATTGGTATAATTTCCTTTTTGGCTTTATTATCCCAAGTGGCCTTTATTCTATCATCGGAAGTCAAAATTTTATTCTTTATGTATAAAGACTTAGCATAAATATATATTGTTTTAAATACTTTGGAATATTTATTGACGTATCCTAGAAAGGCTTCGTTTTGATTCCACTGCTTCATACCATACAGGTCGTATAATTTATTTCTGCTTTTATATATACCAATAGTAGCCCAGTCACTAAACTTTAATTTTATTTTATTATAAAATGATTTCATTTTGAATATTTTATTAAATTCTATTAATATTAATTCAAAAAATGAATTATAAAGTTTATTTGGATCATGTGTCGCTAGATCTAAATAAGATAATTTACACGCCATAATATCTTTAAAACAGTTTACTTTATGAGCCGTTATTGGCCTGTACATTATTTTTTTTAATGAATAATTTCTTTGTGTGTGTGTGTGTTGTGAAAATTCATATATTTCACAGTCACAAAACACATTGTCAATACACGTAGAAATATCGTTAGTTATTCGTGTCGGTTCATTAACTCGGTGCGTTAAATTAAATGACTTAAACAAGGTGAATAATTGAACACTCAGCAAAGTTACTTTTAATAAGTCGACGTTTAAGTCGCCACATACAATTATATATTTATTACTTTTGCTTATCTTTTTAAGAACATCCTCCATAGTGGTCTCAAATAAGCAAAAATCTCCCGAAATTCCACGCAGGATAATTCGATAGTACGTTCGACGGAGAGAGCGTTCGAGAGAGAGACAATATCTTTTCGAAATTTACAAACGATATCATTTCGTACTAATATTAATGAGCCATCACGAATAGCATTCCCTCTTACGAACGTACTTGACAATTTAAAGTTTGGGATATTAAATATGTCAAAACTTTTAATCCAATGCTCTGTGAAACAAAATACATGAGTTTTATATCACTCCGAAAATAATTCCATTTCATGATCTTTGCCACCTATGCCCTGTTTATTTTGATGCATAATATTTAAGTAAGAGGGCATAGGTTTTGTCATTTTATTTAGTTTAAACTATGAATTTTAATAGGCTTACTTTTGTCAGTGTTAATGTAAATTAGGTTGTTATTTTTATTATATATATGATCCTTGGTTACATTACACATTGAATAATTATTAATATTGTAAGCAATTAGTTTACCAAGTAATCTTCTGGATTTAATTGGTAGATACATAGTACCCTCTGTCAACTTAAACCTATAAATGAATTTATTAATGTCAAATAACATGACATCATTACTACAATGTCGATTGTATAAACATACATTTAAAACGATGCTTAGCCATGACTTACAAGTCCCCTAAAACATCAGGTGAATCTCTCAATGGCATAGAAACAACAAAACGACCGTCATCGTTACGTCGCGTCGTGTCTTTGAAATATTATTCGCATGACTTTTCTTCTTGTAACATACAGTCATTAGATGTTACTGAGTCAAGTTCCCAAAAACGAGCTCTTGTGCTACCGAAGAGGGCTATTCGCGCAATCTATAATCTAAAGAATCGTTAGGGAATAAATTTAAAGAAATCAAGATATTTACTGTTATTTCTCAATATATATTTTGCAATGTTATGTATGTACGAAAAAATATTCATGATTTCATGAGAAAATGTGATACTCATAACATTGGTACAAGGAACAAACACAAACTTGTTACTCCTGTTACTCGACTGCATAAAGTCAGTAACTTCTTTGTGGGGCAATGTATACGGTTTTACAACAGGATCCCAGAAACCGTTCAAAAGGCCTCTGTTGCCAAATTAAAAAAAAAATATTAAGGAACGCTTGTATGCAAAAAGTTATTATACAATTAATGAGTTTATGATCGATAGCACACCTTGTGAATGAAACGATCGCCTCCTGGCTATTTCATCTCATATGAAATTGTTTATTTATATAATATATGAGACGAACAAAAAAAAACCTGCTGAGTTCCTTTCGCCGGTTCTTCTCAGGTCAGGGTATTTTCTTTTCCGAATCGGTGATAGTGTTTCAATCGACCATCAATAAGAAAGTGTAATGCTTATATATTGAATAAAGTTATTTGAGTTTGAGCTATTTGCGACTATAAATCTTTCGTACAAGCATAGTTACAAATTAGCATGCTTTTAATGTTTTTAAAAGGGAAATATAAGCAGCCAGAGATTAACAAACCGAATTTTAATGAGTAAAGTTTTGGTTTATGAATACCTAAGTTAATTGTTTTGGTACCTAAGACTTTCCAAAATACTTCGGCTCCAACTAAAATATCAATAGCTGAAGGAATATTGAATGACGGATCAGCTAGTCGAATGTTTTTAGGTATTGATAAGATTTTTTTATCAAAATAGGCCGAAGGCATCGATTTAGTAATATCGGTTAAAACGTAACAAGTAATATCTAATTTATAATTACCGAAATAAGACTCGATATTTAAGTCGCAAATCTCTGAAACAAGGGTAATGTGACCGTTAATACCTGAGACAGTGGAGCTTACGTCACGCCTTATCAGACCGAGCCTCTCGCACAAACCCTGGGATATAAAATTCGACGTGCTTCCATTGTCCAAGAGAAGACGGGCTGTGTGGATGTTACCCATCGCATCACGCACTCTCACCAAGGCTGTGGATAGCAATACAACAGATTGATTATTATTTGTACATGAGATGTAATCATCTGTTTTACTTGAAAGAGAAACATGATTTTCAAGCAATGTGTTACTAGAAGAGGAATCTGAGGTGACATTATTAAATGTTGTCTTATTTATTTGCTGTATATCCCTATGTATGAGTGTATTGTGCTTAGATTTGCAACATTTAAACCCGGACAGGTTACAATTTTTAAAGGAATGCCCGGGGCGTAAACAATTCCTACATACTTTAAACTCGATCACCTTTCTATTACGTGATTCAATATGTAAATCGCGAAATGATTGGCATGAAAACAAATAATGTGATTGCGAACATAAAGGGCATGAAATGTTATTTTTATTTTTTTATTGAGTATTATTATTATTAGTAACAACAAAGGTTTTATTTTTATTTAATTCAGAACGTGAAAATTTATTTTGGTTTGATTTGGATACATTAATAGTTTCTAGTAAATCTGATCTGTTTGACAAATATTTTGTAAACTGTTGTAAGGTAGGTGAGCCATTAATGCCATTTCTAAACTCCTCCCACTATCTATTAGAATTGAAGTCTAATTTTTGAGACATTATGTAAATAATTACCATATCCCAATGATCAGTGGGTTCTCCTAAAGATGACAAAGCACGTAAATTTTTATTCATGACGTCAATCATATGCCTAAGGGCTTGACTGGATTCCCTATTAATCGGTTCAATATTAAACAATGCCTGTATATGGTTATTGATTAATAGACGTGGATTATCAAACCTATCTGAAAGTAATTGCCACATTGGATAATTTGAAGAAGTTAAGTCTAAGCTTTGAATTTTAGAAGATTATTGCTGCATTACCTTTTAAAGCCGGTCGTAAATAATGAAATTTATGAATATTATTGATACTATTGTAATTATGTATTAAAGAAATATACGTATCTCTGAATTCGAGCCAGTGCTGATAGTCGCCGTCAAAATGGGGTAAATCAATTTTCGGTAGCCTTAAGAAGTCGTGTCTGTATTTTGTCGAGAGACACCATGATCTTTGTCGGAAGAAAGCATGGTGCGTGCCACTGAAACCCACTTAAAATACATGCTTTCTAATTGCTCCCAATCCGCATATATATCGGTCTCCGAACCCTCATCGCACACAATCACTGTATAATGCATCTATTTTTGTTAAACAGCACTTTAACTCGGCTATTTGAAAGGGGGATAAAACTTCATTTCCACTAATTAAATTTACCAAAGTAGAAACTTGTGTTAGCTTAGCTTTAATGGTACTGCGTTTTTTGATGATATCTTTAAAATAAGACATTATGAAATCAAAGTCAAAGTCAAAGTCAAAAACCTTTATTCAAAATAGAAGTGCTTACACTTTCTTATTGATTGTCGAAAATCTACCAAAATATAAATAGGACGCGTTTAATGCACGGCAGCTAAACCGGCACTAATGAATAGCACGTGGACGCACGATCTAAGATAACAAAGTACCGGTGCGGCCGGCAATTCAAGGATAAATATAATGAATAGAAGGGCAAAAAACTATAGATAAACCTGTTTATAAGAAATGTATAAGCAAACATGAATGGAAAAGAAAGAAAAATAGTCATGAATGATATTTTATAAGCGTATGAGGTGAGCAACGTGTATTATAAAATTAGCAAAAAAGCACTTACTGAAAATATCGAAAAGTTTTATTCGTCTAAAATTATATTAGACGAAAATAAAAGGATAAGAAAGGATTGGAACGGACTCACTCCATGTGGTAGACTATCCTTTGTCCTCTAAGCGTACTTCAATGGCTGACGAACGTGAGGGTCACGATGAAAGTCCGAAGTCCATGGTGAGATTTGCTGGCTCCAGTTGTATGGGTAATGTGTGGCGCTCGTAAAATTAAATAAAATACTCGAAGGACCACTTGTTGGGACGTAATAAAAGTCCATAGACTGGTTGATATGTTTTAATTTACGAGCAAGACCACGTATTACTATTTACAATTTTATATGTTGAAAATGTAGGAGAAGAGAGCGAGTGGGGCCTGTCGGGTCCTTATATACCCGGGCCCCCATCACTGCAGACACGACGTCACACTCGCCCATTAGCTGCCGAGCGCAAGTCTGCGACCGATGCGTTAGTCGCAAGTCGCAACAATACTATATAGAATCCGAGTAAACTATACTTTACGGTCTAGACTTTAACGATCCACTGAATCTACTGAAATACTGATTATAATGGAAGGCAATGCAATGTTATTCTAAAAACTGTACAAATCATTTTCTACCCGTATCCTTCCAATTTCTAGATAATTTTCAGAGCCTCTGGGGACCACGGTTATAAAAATAAAGCCTAGACCCCAGCATCGTCCCTCCCTTTTTCCCTTAGAGCCCCTGTGGACCACGGCGTTCGAGACCGCTTATGACCACAGCATCAATTTCCTAAGAGAAATTTATCTGGTTTTTCCTTCGAGATTAATATGTTTTTTGAGTAATCAATTGCATTGTATTTTCAACCGACTTCAAAAAGGAGGAGGTTGTCAATTCGTCTGTATTTTTTTTATTATTTTTTTTTATGTTTGTTACCTCATAACTTTTCGCTGGGTGGACCGATTTTGATAATTTTTTTTTGATTGAAAGGTAGTGCTTCCCGTGGGGTCCCATTTTAATTTTATTTTTTTCCGATGATGGTATCGGTATGAAAACGACATAAGTCTTAAATTTGCATTATGATTATGCGCGACAAATAGGTGAATAACTGAAAATCACGTTAACCAATTTTGATGATTCTTTTTTTATTTATAAAATATATACTTCAAGGGAAGTTTGGTGAAAGTTTGGTAAGGTTTTAAGCATAGGATCCATGACAAAGTAACGGAACGGAACGGAACGGTTCAATTCTGAGGAGCACGTTAGCTGTGTTCATGTAATTGTCATAGCCGAATGTTATAGCAAATTAGCGACCCGCCCCGGCTTCGCACGGGTGCAAATATAGCAATAATTATAACTACATTATATAATCGTAAATCAACTTTTAAGTAGTCTAATATTTTTCATTTCATTTTACTTAGGAGGACTCTAAAAATATGTTGAATACGCAATTATTTTTATTACTTTTTAGTGCATATTCATTTGTTTTAAAATTGTGTTTTGTTTGAAGTCGGTTTTTCTTTTTGTTAAAATTTTTATTTATCATCTTCAAAATTAAAGCGATAATTTAGAACATGTGGTTCGTGTCATGTAACGATAACCTCTTTTATTTTATTCCATATTTTTTTTTTATTTTTAGAGTTTTTGGACCAGTTTTTACCTATAAATAAGGCTTTGAATTTATAAAAAATTGCTACACTCATTTCAGTAACATTATAATAGGGTAGGTTAATTTTAGACCATCTTACTAACGCATTCCATTGTTCTGGTGTATAAATGAGTTTATCCCTTTTTTTGCATTTCTCTCTATTAATGCATGCACAGAATCAGCCTCGTTCTGTGTATGTCCACGTTCTAAAAACCTGTGAGCTATTGTTATTCCATATTTTCTAGCAACATAAGTATAAAAAGAAAACAAAATACGGTTTTTGATTTGACCAGCACAATTGTCGGACCAAAACCGAAATTCATTTGCTCCGTCTTTAACTTTAAGGTCAATAAATTTTAACAAAAAACTAGCTACTTCAAAGGCCCCGTGTTTGCCATTAACCTCAGGCCACATATAGCAATATCCCTCTGAATTGACAAGATCAAATATGGTGAAATTAAATATAGATAATTTTCGTTTATAATAAAATATACCAACATTACATGGGGGCAATTTAAATTTTTTTCAAAATCAAAACATGCTGTAATTGTACGTCCCTTACTTTCAATAGCTTCTTTTTTATCGTTTTGTTTAATTTCTCTCTCTTTAACTTTATTTTTAATGTGGTCTGCATGCTTCTGTGCTTCTTCTTTGGATTGGTTTTTTTGGTATGGTATTTTTATTCGTGTTATATATGTAACATTCATTACATACATCTTTCTTAGGTTTATGAAATGCAATATTTATGTTTTGGTTTATAATATCACGATACTGTCGAAGAGTTTTTGCTTTATGAACAATATTTTCAATTGTACACCACTCCTTATACAATGAAAATATTTTTGTAAATGTGAGGCTACCATCCAGGTACATTTGCTTGATTTTTTGCGCACATAATGAGATTCAATCGGCTGAAAGCTTTTTACGTGCCGTATAATTCCCTGTTTGATGTCATCATTGATTTGTATAACCCTACACCCCCCACGACGATCAGGAGATATAGACCCACCTCCAAGAGACCACTTTGCTATGGCTGTCTGAACTGTCCTTTCGCCAATAGAAAGCGTGTTTAAAAACATTTTTTACATACCGTTATTTTCAATGGCACATTATTGCTGGTAGAATAACTTATAAAATTTTAACAAAAAGAAAAACCGACTTCAAACAAAACACTATTTTAAAACAAATAAAAATGCACTAAAAAGTAATAAAAATAATTGCATATTTAACATATTTTTGAGAGTCCTCCTAGGTAAAATGAAATGAAAAATATAAGACTACTTAAAAGTCGATTTACGATTATATAATGTAGTTATAATTATTGCTATTATTGGAGTCGGTACTTTCGAATAAAGCAAAAATAGACTTGCTTAAAATGTCATGTCATGTCATGCCGCATAAACTACATGGATGCCTCGAAAGAGCTGTAATCGACCTCAGCAAAAAAACTTTGAAAAAGAGCTAATATATGTCGTACATCATATGACATCACATCACATACACAAAATTTGATTAAAGATAGTAAGAAATTCTGTCCCATATCGCACCCTAACTGTGAGCGGTATACGAATTCCATCAATACATAGTATAAAACAAAGTCGGTTTGTCTGTCCCTATATATTTAAATCTACGCAACGCATTTTGATGCGGTTTTTTTAATAGATAGTGTGATTCCAGGGGAAGGTTTGTATAAATAATACATGAACAATATAGTGAAAAAGAAACACTGATAATTTTAGAAGTTTGCAATGTGATGTCGTAAATAAACAAATTCTGTAGTATATTTAATATCAGTATTGCACACGTGCGAAGCTGGGGTGGTTAGCTAGTTGTTTATAATATTCGAATATGATAATTACATAAACATAACCACATAACGGAAGGTGACTCAAATACCCAAATAACCTATAAATATAAAAGATTCGATCGAGTATCGCTAACGTGCTCCTCAGAATTTTTCCGTTCCCTTCCGTTCCGTTACTTTGTCATGGATCCTATGCTCAAAACCTTACCAAACTATCACCAAAGTGCCCTTGAAGTATATCCCGTATAATAAAAAAAGAATCATCAAAATTGGTTAACGTGATTTTCCGTTATTCACCTATTTGTCGCGCATACACATAATGCAAATTTAAGACTTATGTCGTTTTCATACGGATACCATCATCGGAAAAAAATAAAATTAAATGGGACCCCACCGGAATCACTACCTTTCAAACAAAAAAATCGGTCCACCCAGTGAAAAGTTATGAGGTAACAAACGTAAAACAAAAAAGAAAAAATACAGACGAATTGATAACCTCCTCCTTTTTGAAGTCGGTTGAAAAAAGGGCGTTATCTCTAAAAGCGATCTCTTACAGGCAACCCAACAGATGAGGACAACATATTCTGTAAAGAGGGTAGTGCATATTATATTGTGATGCATATACATATATACAATGGATATTTGATTTAATATACAATTACATATAAAGAAAACGTAAAATAAACATACATGCAAATACCTGTACCATATCATACATACCTATATATAGAATAGAATAGAATTAGGTTCATTTACAAATTAAAGAAATACAAAAGATAAAAATAGTAACAAATTTTAAAAGGAAAAACAAGAAAAACAAATGTAACATGCAATTATTAAATAAAAATATACCTACAACAATAAAGAGAAAAGGAAAAAAAAACATGATGGTGCATAATGGTGAATAATGGTGCAATGTCCCCGAAAAGGAATGTCCCTCAGTTATTGTAGGAGTTTTGCTTCAAAACTGGTTTTCAGTGACATCCATTTCTTTTTTTTTTCTACGGTAGGCAGCAACTTCCTTTTCAACCGACTTCAAAAAGGAGGAGGTTATCAATTCGTCTGTATTTTTTTTTTTTTTTTTGATAATTTTTTTTTTTGTTTGAAAGGTAGTGCTTCCCGTGGGGTCCCATTTTTTTTAAATTTTTTTCTGATGATGGTATCCATATGAAAACGACATAAGTCTTAAATTTGCATGATGTATATGCGCGACAAATAGGTGAATAACTGAAAATCACGTTAACCAATTTTGATAATTCTTTTTTTATTATAAAATATATATTTCAAGGTTAATTTAGTGAAAGTTTGGTAAGGTTCTGAGCACAGGATCCATGACTAAGTAACGGAACGGAAGAGAACGGAACAATTCTGAGGAGCACGTTAGCGATACTCAGTCGAATCTTTTATTTATAGGTTATTTGGATATTTGAGTCACCTTCCGTAATGTGGTTATGTTTATGTAATTATCATAGTCGAATATTATAATCAACTAGCTACCCACCCCGGCTTCGCACGGGTGCAATACTGATACTAAATATACTACAGAATTTGTTTATTTACGACATCACATCGAAAACTTCTAAAATTATCAGTGTTTCTTTACTATATTATATATATTGTTCATGTATTATATACACAAACCTTCCCCTTGAATCACACTATCTTTTAAAAAAAACCACATCAAAATCCGTTGTGTAGATTTAAAAATATAGGGACAGAGAAAGCGACTTTGTTTTATACTATGCAGTGATGGAACTCCTATACGGCTCGCAGTTAGGGTGCGATATGGGGCAGAATTTCTTACTATCTTTAATCAAATTTTGTGTATGTGATGTGATGTCATATGATGTACGAATAAATATAGTACGAATAATAATAAACCGATACCGGCTCCAAATATAACAATAACTATAACTACGTTATATAATCGTAAATCGACTTTTAAGTAGTCTAATATTTTTCATTTCATTTTACCTAGGAGGACTCTCAAAAATATGTTAAATATGAAATTATTTTTATTACTTTTTCGTGCATATTCATTTGTTTTAAAATAGTGTTTTGTTTGAAGTCGGTTTTTCTTTTTGTTCAAATCAAATCAAATCAAATCAAATCAATTTTATTCAAGTAAACTTCACAATGAAGCGTTTTTGAATCGTCAATAAAAAAATGTTAAAATTTTTATTTATAGTACACCAAAATTATTTAAAAAAAAAATAAGGGAAAAAAATCTTCAAAAGTAAATAGAATATTCATATCTTTGAGGAAGACATCACATGAGGATATTTTTGTATTTACTTTACTTTCTCACTCCAATGAACATGTCATTATGATAGTAGTAATCCCATCTTCATTGAATTTGGCTTCTAATGGTTCTTTTTCAAACAAGATGCGACTCCTGAATCCGCATTAAGCACAAATTTATAAAAAATAAAATTCCTTTCAGAGACTTCTTCGTGAGGATAATAGTGAGGATAGAATCCTGCATTATTCATTGCAGAACATGCTGTGTGTGCTGTGCTCTGTTATAAAGAGTTTCTCGGATTCGCTTTTTAATACTTTATTCAGGCTATATTACAAAATGTTTTTTTTATAACTTAGCTATTGAACTGTTTCTGTTTCTAAATTTTATTTTAAATTTGTATTAAATATGTCAGTTTAATAAGTAAGATTTTTTCATTGGTTTTTATTTTTAATTAATTTTGTGAGAATTTTAAAAAGCGACCTTTAGTACGAATTCGTTCATGTTCGGCTTCGAATTCCCACCAACGTCCTTTCTGGTCATTTTGTTTCAAACGATTTTAAATAATTTCCTTCTCTTTATACATTTTTAAAAAGCTAAGAAAAGGTTATGTTTTCAAAATAATCTGCAGGCCAAGTTTCATAACGATTTTTTAGTTTTTAAGGCATTTTTGAGGAAAATAATCATTGTTTAAATATTGACAAGTATTCAGTGTTTAATCGTTTTTATAAAACAAAAGAAAAAAATAGATTTTAATTCATACTTTTTTTTTAAATAAATTTTTGAACTTTTTTTAATTTATTTATTTTATTTATTTATTTATGCTTTATTGTACACCACATGTTACACATTATAATATGTTACAATGTTACAATATTATATATATTATATATTGTAGAGTACAACGGGCGGTCTTATGGCTAAGTAGCCATTTCTTCCAGACAACCCAATAAGGAGAGAGGTTGTATGAAAGTTGGGTAGGTGGTGCTAAGTCGGTAATATACATATATTGCATACAAATATCTACATGTAAATACTCATACAATGTACATATATGTACATACACATACATACATATATATACATACACATACACACACACATATACATATATAAACATATACATATCAATATTATAGACTAATAAATAATTATAACTAAACTAATAAATAAGCACTAATATAAATCGTCTCTATACAGATTCAAGATAAAACTTCTTTAGGGAATTTTTGAAAATTAATAGTGTTTTGGATTTTTTTATATTTAATGGTAAATTATGCCACAACTTAATTGCCTGAACGGTAAAAGAGTCACTGTAGAATTTTGATTTATGTACCGGTATTTTGAGAAAGATCTCAAAAGAGAAGGATCGCCTAGAAATTCAAATTTCTCCTTTAAATAAGAAGGAGCCCTTAGATTAAATAACCCACAGTACAGAAGAGAAAACATATGCAAGTTCCCGCGAAAACGAATAGGGAGCCACTTGAGCTTCGAACGAAATACAGAAATGTGGTCATATTTGCGAAGGCAGAATATGAACCGGATGGCGAGATTTTGAAGTCGCTCAAGCCTATTGAGTTGGTCCTCGGTCAGATTAGTATAGCTTGCATCGGCATAATCAAGAATAGGTAAAAGGAGAGAATTTGCTAACATAATTTTGGTAGGAATTGGTTGAAGGGATCGAAGCCGTCGTAGCGAGTTCAGTGAAGCGTAGGTTCTTCTGCTCAGTTCTTTCAAGTGATCTGACCAAGATAATGTTTGGTCTAAATACACCCCTAGATTTTTCACAACGGAACAGTAAGGTAAACAGGTACCATTGTACTCAACAGACGGTATATCAGCGTAATTAACCATTAATTAGTCCGGGCATGGTCTCTAAAGACCATGCCCGGACTACCAATAATGATGACATGTGATTTCCCGGGGTTTATAGCAAGTCCGTACAGTTTACTCCATTGGTGAATTTTCTGTAAGTTCTAATTCATGCCCTCAATCGCAATGTGAAGATTTTCAAGCGTAGTGTGGCGATAAATTTGAATATCATCTGCATACATATGGTAGGAGGAAGAAACATATTGAGAAATGGAATTAATGAAAATAGCAAAGAGCAAGGGAGATAAGACGCCACCTTGAGGTACCCCTGCCTGGACATTACACCATGAGGAAAATGTCTCATTAAGGCGTATACGTTGTCGACGGCCTTTGAGGTAACTCAGAAACCACGCAATCACTGATGGAGATATGTTAAAGGAGCTTAACAAACTCAGTAAAACATCGTGATCAACGCAGATGAATGCGTTGCTAAAATCTAAAAGTGTTAAAATAGTGAGTTGTTTGTTGTCCATGGCTAACCATATATCGTCAGTAACTTTAATGAGAGCAGAAACCGTAATATGACCTGCACGGAAGCCGGATTGTAAAGGATTAAGAAGTGAGTGTTGATTAAGGAAGAGGTTTAATTGGTGGAATACTAGCTTTTCAAGGACTTTAGATAGGAATGGTAGGATGGAAATCGGTCGGAAATCACAATAGTTAGTTGCATTCGACTTCTTCGGGATTGGGATGATAAGAGCATTTTTCCATGTGTCCGGGAATTTATTACAGGTGATGGAGTAATTAAGTATATGGACTAAAATATGGATAATAATTACTAGGATGGGTATGATCATGTTACGGCTTATGCAGTCAGTACCAACGGCATTCGAGGACACAGACAGTATGTTCCTTTTAACATCACATTCAGTGAAAGAGGAGAAGGTAAACGGAGGGAAGTTAGAAGTTGGTAATGATGAAAGAAAATTCAGCGTAGAACCTATATCAAAATTTGCTGTTGTAGAAGAGGAAGAGAAAGGTTTAATCAAGAGTTCAGTATCTATATTTATCGGAGTATTATGAGATTTACCAACTCCAAGTTTTTCAAGAAATTTCCAAGTTTTTGCGGTGTCGCCGTTTTCGACAGATCTGTGAGTATAGCGTCGTTGAGCATCTCTACATGATGTATTACAGTGATTTCGTGCCTTCTTGTATTTATCGCGATTGAGGTCAGAATTATTATTTTTTTTTTATTTTTATTTATTTATTTATTTATATAACACACTACAAATTTCTTTTACGGTGTTACAAAATCCCTGTCGGGTTTATCCGTACACCGGCATTCATGGAGAGCACTCGGAACTTTTAGTACATAAATGTACTACCTATAACACTATAACTACATAAGATTTTGAGTAACTGATGTTTGTTTAATTATAATTCATATGTGAGGGTATACGTTAAAAGATTTTTAAATTATGTTAATAATACAATAGATACTGTTGGAGTCGATAGCTCGGTGGAGAAGAATAAAAGAAAGTGGACTGTATAAAATGTTGTATTTCGCGATCAACGTAGTACAAGTGAAAAAAGATGGGAACGTGATGCGTGTGCGCGTCGAGCGATGTTTCAGCTGACTACTAGACGGGCGTTGGCCGCCGCGGTGCCCCCCCTGCCACTCGGGCAATGACCGCTGCGTCCCTTTCTGTAGTACGCGTGCCTCTCACTCGCTCCATGTTGAGTGGATGACTCAACATACTCCCCCGGTTGAAGTGTCTTCAACAGCAGTGACTGGAAGAGGGCAGATGGTATTAAAAGCACGGCGTAAGACGCCTCTACGTGTGCGGATGTCGGCAACCCTTCCGATACCATCCTTTCCTGGGAGGACCTTTATGATACGGCCCAATGGCCACATCAATGGAGGTGATGTCTTGTCCTTGATGACAACAAGATCTCCTTCCTTTAACTCGCCTGAAGACCGGCACCATTTGGTTCGTTCCTGAAGCCATACGACGTATTCGTTAGAAAATCGATTCCAAAAGTGTTGCTTGAGGTATTCTATACGACGACACCGTTGCAAGTTGGAGACGTTGGAGCTGTGGACTTGTGAATGTGGCAGCATGATTAAAGATCGCCCAATGAGAAAGTGTGAAGGAGTCAAAGGGGTAAGGTCTGAGGGATCATTGGAGAGTGGAGTTAAGGGTCTTGAATTTAGGATGGCTTCGACCTGAATTAAGCACGTAGTCATCTCCTCGAAAGTTAAATTGGTCAAGCCTAAGATGCGCCTAAGGTGATGTTTGGTGGACTTGACTGCAGACTCCCAAAGTCCTCCGAAGTGAGGAGTATATGCAGGAATAAAAGAAAAGTTTATACCTGTATCAATGGAACTCAGTTGCAAATCTTGAGAAAGAAGGCTAGCCAGCTCGTTGAAGGCACCTACAAAAGTAGTACCGTTATCAGAGAAGACGTTACGCGGCTTTCCTCTCCGAGCAATAAAACGGCTCATCGCGGCTAAGAAAGCTTCTTTCGTGAGGTCAGAAACAAGCTCAAGGTGGATTGCTCGTGTTGCTAAGCACACAAACACACAAATAAAACTTTTAATGAGTCTACAACCCCTACCTTTACGATCAGCTATCATGATAGGACCGGCGTAATCCACCCCTGTATCTAAAAAGGGAAACTCTAGGTGAAGGCGCTGCTCTGGTAGGTTACCCATAATCGGTCGAATTGTATTAGCCTTAATCCTACAACACCTAACGCAATGATGTGTAACCCTTTTTGCTAAGTTTCGTCCCCCAATAGGCCAATAGTGATGACGAATAGTGGCAAGTAGCAATTGAGGTCCGGCATGCATTAGTTTGATATGGTACATGTTAAATAATAATTTATAAATGTGGTGAGAGCTTGATAAAAGAATGGGGTGCTTAACGTTATAATCGTAAAATGAATTTTTAAGTCTGCCTCCTATGCGAATTAATTTTGTATCCATGTCTAAGAACGGCGATAGGGATAACAATTTATTTTTTGCAGGTAACGGTTTACCTGAAATTAACAATTTGTATTCTTCGGGAAATGACTCCCGTTGACTATGTTTTAATATTTGATTTAAAGATAAATTTAATTCAAATGACTTTAATGAACCGCATTCAGATGACTGTTTTTTACATTTATTTATAAAACGCAAGATATATGAAACGACTCTCTGTAATTTATTAAAATCTGAATAATTAGAATAAAAATTTAAAAACATGTTTTCTTGTTTAATGTCAACATGATGAGAAACTACAATTTCAGATATATTATTTGATAATTGATGAGGGAAGTTAGGCCAAGAAGATGGACTTTTTTGTAAAAACTGTGGACCTGACCACCATAAAGAAGATGATGACAACTTGTCAGCTCTAAGTCCGCGCGAAGCGAGGTCTGCGGGGTTCTCAAGAGACGGAACGTAACGCCATGAACATGTCCCGACAGAGTCTTGAATTTCACAAACGCGATGACGAACAAAGGCTTTAAGTTGAGTTGGCGATGTAGATAGCCAACCCAAGACGATTGTAGAGTCACACCAAAATATGGACTCGTCGATATGTAGAGTCAATGATTGACATACCTTTGTATATAAGCGTGACCCTAATAATGCAGCGCAAAGTTCCAGCCGAGGCATCGTGGTTGGCTTGATGGGAGCCACCTTACTCTTAGCAGTAAGAAGATGCACGTGAACTCTGCCATCCAATGACTCGCTGCGAACATATACACATGCACCATAAGCCTTTTCAGAGGCATCTGAAAACACATGGAGTTGTATAGTTTTTGGCGAGTCACAAACCACCCATCTTGGTATTTGTATGGCATTTAAAAGGGGTAAACTTTTTTGAAAGTCGCACCAAATACTTTGAATGCTAGCTGGAACGGGCTCGTCCCATGAACATTTAGCAAGCCAAAGTTGTTGCATAAGTATTTTTGCTTCAACTATGCAGGGAACCACAAGACCGATGGGGTCAAAAATTTGTGCGATGACTGATAATATTTGACGTTTTGTGACGTTATCAGTGGAATTTAAATTAATAAAAAATGAAAATGTGTCACGAGAACACTGCCAGTTAAGACCTAATGTCTTAGACATCTCATTGTTGCTAAGATCTACGATATCTGATATACCATGATTACTGCATAGAGACTCTAGTACTTCGTGTGAGTTAGACTGTCATTTCCGTAAATTATATCCAGCTGTCTGAAGAACAGCGATGATTTGGCGACATTGATTTACGGTAGCTGTAACAGACGAAGCACCAGATAAGTAGTCATCAACATAGAAGTCATGAGCTATGGTAAATTTAATTGCTTGATCTCTACTTTCTTCAGCGAGTTGAATTAAGCATCTAGTGGCTAAGAAAGGCGCTGATGCAGTGCCATACGTCACAGTGTTTAAAGTGTATGTTTTCAAAGGATGCATAGGGCTCTCTCTCCAAAATACTTGTTGTAAGGAACGCTGGCTACTACTTACAAGTGTTTGACGATACATCTTCTCGATGTCCGCGCTGACTACAATTTTATGCTGATGGAAACGAAGGAGGATTGTTAGCAAATCATCTTGTAAAGTAGGGCCAATCATTTGAATGTCGTTTAATGATTTACCTGTAGTTGTCTTCGCGGAGGCATCAAACACGACTCTTAATTTTGTGGTAGAGCGCAACTCTTTTAAGACACCGTGATGAGGTAAATAATATGAAGGCTCAGATGTAGAGCCGCTTACCTGCTCTATATTCTCGCTCATGTGCCCTAAGTCGATGTATTCTCTCATGAAGTTTATGTAGAGATTTTTAAGATGACTATCTCGCTCCAGACGACGCTCGAGTGATAAAAATCGACGTTTGGCCATGGCTTTTGAATCCCCGAGTACATCAGGCGACTCTTTAAAGGGTATACTTACGACGAAACGTCCATCTGGATTACGATAAGTAGTATCTTTAAATAATTGTTCGCATGATCGTTCTTCAGAGGTTAAATTATGTTTCATAGATACAGAATCCAACTCCCAAAAACGGCTTAAGTCGGGTTGCATATGATCAACAAGCATACATAACTCAGAAGACGAATTATAATGAGCGACTGAACCCGAAATGAGCCAACCAAATTTTGACTCTAGCAAAGTGGGCAAATGTTTACCTAATGCAATACGATTCGCGCCTATTATGCTCCAAAAGACTTCCGCGCCAACAAGTATGTCTATTGACGACGGAACATGGTAGTTAGGATCGGCAAGACGAATGTTCGTAGGTATAGGTATACTACTTACGTCGATATACGTGTTAGGAATTGAAGATGAAATTTTTGAGAGAACTAGGCAATTAATTTTAATTGTGAAATCTCCCTTGAAAGATTGAATGGAGATTGAACAAGTTTGCGAACTATCAGATGTTTGTTGATTTATACCAATAACCCTAGAAGGATTATAATAAGTAGAAATATGAAGCTTACGAATTAAGTTATCGGAAATGAAATTAACCGTGCTTCCATTATCCAATAAGACTCTCGCAGTATGGAGGTTGCCCTTGGCGTCCACCACCTTCACGAGCGCTGTGGAAAGGAGAACAACAGACGAATTAGACGAGTTATTTACAGAAAGAGAAATGTTTGGTGTGTCGTGGGAATTTGCACTATTCTCTATATGAAGTAAAGTGTTATGTTTTTCACGACAATATTTGCAATGGCCTAATTTGCACTTCGAGGCATTATGACCTGGACGAAGACAATTAAGACATACTTTGACTTCGTGAGCTTTTTTAATGCGTGATTGTACAGATAAGTTTTTAAATTTTTCACATGCAAAAATAAAATGATTTTGATGACATAGAGGACATGATATATTTTTTATTTTATTTTCAGTTGATACTACGAAACTTTTAGATCTATTATTAATGTTATTCTTACATTCGCTTTTCAATTTTAATGAATTTGACTCCTCTAGAGTCTCTAGCAAGTCAGCTCTATTACTTAAAAATGAAATAAATAGTGAAAGTGTAGGAGGCTCAGACAAGGTATTTCTGTGCTCTTCCCACTCACGACTCGTTACTTGGTCTAACTTGGATACCATAATATGTATTACAAGTGTGTCCCAGTACTGAACAGGTTGATCGAGTGTTGAAAGGGCTCTCAGATTTTTATTTGTTGTGTCGATAATGTGACGTAAACACTTACTGGACTCTCTGCTGATTGCGTCCACATTAAAGAGTGCTTGCACATGGTTGTTGACAAGTAATCTTTTATTGTCAAACCTCTCACAGAGTAACCGCCAGGCAGCGTCGTAGTTATCTGATTTAAAGTCTAAATTGTCTATAACTAATAATGCACTACCCTTTAATGAAGCTCGAAGATAATGTAACTTATTTATTTTATCAATGTTATTATTATTGTGAATTATTGAAATAAAAGTATCTCTAAATTCCAACCAATAAAATTTTGGCAAATCAATCTTAGGTAAACGTACTGAGCTTTGTGTGTGTGTGTGTTATTAGCACAAGAACCCACCTCGGAATTGGCATCCGCCTTGAGAAATTGTCGAGAACTGCTTATCAGCTGGCACGCAGAGGCCACCAAGTTGTAGAACTGAGTCTCAAATTCTTCACGCTCCGTATATTGTTCATCAGGAACGTCCGCCAACGTTTCCAAGTCATTCTGTAGCGCGTCGTATTTTTCGTATAAGCCTTCGAAAATGTTAAGTCGATATTCAATTTCAATGACTTGCAATTCACTTAACTTTTCACAAGATTTTGAAAGATTGATATAAGATGCAAACTGAGTAAGCTTAACTTTTATTGATGCACGCTTCTTAATTAAGCCTTTAAAATCAGAGATTTTTTTTTTTGAAAATTTGAGCAAAAATAAAAATAAGCAAAGCTTATCTAGCCTATTAAGCAAAGTCACTATCCTGCGAAGCTTAGCAATGAAATGTGCAATTAAGATATTGCTATTAAATTTTTTCAGGTGCAAAGCGTGTCAATCGAAAGTGCTTAGTAATGTTATGAAGTTTATCTAATGCAAACACAACTTAAAATAAACAAAAAAATGATTGCGTATTCTAATGAAAACAATTAAATAAGCTTTTTTATGGGATGGATGAAGAGATGAAAATGCAAAAAAAAGTAAGATGAAGAAAAATGAATATAAATAAAATGAAAAACAAAGAAAAAATATAAAATGTGACAATAATGATATGGAATGTAATGTAAATGGATTGAAGATATGAAAATGATTATGGGAATGAAAATGGATGATTATGAGAAAATAAAAGGAAATATATGGAACAATCTCACGGGTTTTCTTTGCAATCCACTGATGACTGCGGCGTGTAGAACTATGTCAATCTTCTGTACACGATGGCAAACCAATGTCGTAAAATTGCTTCTTTTCTGATGGTCTTTGTTCTCGTTGTCCAAATGATCCTAATTCTTACTGCGCCCAACGACGTGAAATCCTCCAAGACGGTTGATATAAATCCGTGTAGTCTTCCACGACGTCTAAAAGCAGGCAAGACAGCAGAAAACTGAAGCGAGACTTCGATGACGATGTCTTGAACCCGATGACCGCGCCCTAACGGTGACCGTTCAAAGTTCAAAGTTCGACTTCTTGACGATCTTGACCGACTGCAGCTATCCAATTTTGAGGCTCGATGGACCAATGTTGGAGTCGATAGCTCGGTGGAGAAGAATAAAAGAAAGTGGACTGTATAAAATGTTGTATTTCGCGATCAACGTAGTACAAGTGAAAAAAGATGGGAACGTGATGCGTGTGCGCGTCGAGCGATGTTTCAGCTGACTACTAGACGGGCGTTGGCCGCCGCGGTGCCCCCCCTGCCACTCGGGCAATGACCGCTGCGTCCCTTTCTGTAGTACGCGTGCCTCTCACTCGCTCCATGTTGAGTGGATGACTCAACAATACTCACGATGATCACGGTTTTCAACCGACTTCCAAAAGGAGGAGGTTATCAATTCGTCTGTATTTTTTTTTTTTTTTTTTTTTTTTTTTTTTTATGTTTGTTACCTCATAACTTTTCACTGGGTGGACCGATTTTGATAATTTTTTTTTGTTTGAAAGGTAGTGCTTCCCGTGGGGTCCCATTTTTTTTTTATTTTTTTTCGATGATTGTATCCATATGAAAACGACATAAGTCTTAAATTTGCATTATGTATATGCGCGACAAATAGGTGAATAACTGAAAATCACGTTAACCAATTTTGATAATTCTTTTTTTATTATAAAATATATACTTCAAGGGTAATTTGGTGAAAGTTTGGTAAGGTTCTGAGCACAGGATCCATGACAAAGTAACGGAATGGAAGGGAACGGAACAATTCTGAGGAGCACGTTAGCGATACTCAGTCGAATCTTTTATTTATAGGTTATTTGGATATTTGAGTCACCTTCCGTAACGTTTATGTAATTATCATAGTCGAATATTATAATCAACTAGCTGCCCACCCCGGCTTCGCACGGGTGCAATACTGATACTAAATATACTACAGAATTTGTTTATTTACGACATCACATCGCAAACTTCTAAAATTATCATTGTTTCTTTACTATATTGTTCATGTATTATATACACAAACCTTCCCCTTGAATCATACTATCTTTTAAAAAAAACCGCATCAAAATCCGTTGCGTAGATTTAAAGATATAGGGACAGAGAAAGCGACTTTGTTTTATACTATGAAGTGATGGAACTCCTATACGGCTCGCAGTTAGGGTGCGATATGGGGCAGAATTTCTTACTATCTTTAATCAAATTTTGTGTATGTGATGTGATGTCATATGATGTACGAAATATAGTTGGTCTTTTTCAAAGTTTTTTTGCTGAGTTCGATTACAGCTCTTTCGAAGGATCCTTGTAGTTTACGCCGCGTGACGTATTAAATCCGCATTTTCGAAAGTCTATTTTTTTTTTATTCGCAAGTTTCCTTTGAAATTGTCCTCGAAGTAGTTTCTAACTCATATAAACGGAACGCTTAATCTATCCATATTAAAAAAAATTAGTTAGTCAACATCAGTTTCACTTAAAATCAAAAAATAAATAAAAATTTTAACAAAAAGAAAAACCGACTTCAATCAAAACACTATTTTAAAACAAATGAATATGCACGAAAAAGTAATAAAAATAATTGCGTATTCAACATATTTTTTAGAGTCTTCCTAAGTTAAATGAAATGAAAAATATTAGACTACTTAAAAGTCGATTTACGATTATATAATGTAGTTATAGTTATTGTTATATTTGGAGTCGGTGTCAGCCAATAAAACCCTACATAACCCTACGAATATCTATCAAAAAACAATACGAGAGTACTTTAACAAATATATTTTTTACAAATTACCTTTTACACAATAATATACTGGATCAATCAAGGGGCTCGTATCGCTTCTTTCTTTTGATTGTTGGGGCAAGGGCACCGTGGCTGACACGGGCTCCAAATATACCAATAACTATAACTACATTATATAATCGTAAATCGACTTTTAAGTAGTCTAATATTTTTCATTTCATTTAACTTAGGAAGACTCTAAAAAATATGTTGAATACGCAATTATTTTTATTACTTTTTCGTGCATATTCATTTGTTTTAAAATAGTGTTTTGATTGAAGTCGGTTTTTCTTTTTGTTAAAATTTTTATTTATGCGATAATGCATTTGAAAGAAATAACTTGTAAATAGTGCAAATACAAGATGATCCGTTTCCCTTTATGAGATATTATTTTCTTTTATTTAATTAGGTATATTAAGTATTATTATTAATATTTAAAAAAAAATCTTTAAGTTTCTCCTTTATGTTTTTTGTACTTATTCATGTTTAAAATCATTAGTAAGATTGTTCAATAATGTTGGAACAAGATATTCCAGGGTTCGCCTACCGTATAGATTGTTAGTACGGGGTACGACAAGTCGTTCGTTCGACACACTGCGGGTTACTAATGCATGCTTAATCCTTTTTTGTAAATCCAGATTAAAAAAGTTTTCTAATAGGAGTGTGTATTTAACTTTGTCATGTATTGGTATGATTTTACAATGAGAGAACAGGTTATGATAATTACCGTTACATAAATTTTTAACTTTATCTGGCACTACGGATTTGAGTAATCGTATTTGGAGTTGGTATATTTTATTTAATTGTGTTTTTGATGTTCTTCCGTAACTGCTAAGTCCATACGATATGATAGATTCAGCTAGGGCGTTTAGTAGTAATAGGCGAGTTAAATATGGAATTTTGTTTTTTATAATAGAAAATTTTGCTAAAATTGATCTTAATTTTATACACACTTTATCTATATGCTCTGCCCAATTAAAGTGGTCGTCTATAATGAGACCTAAATATTTATGGTTATTAACTATCTCAACTTCCTCACATGTACACGATTTTGTGTTTGAATGTAAACATGAATGATTATGAACAATTAATTTTGATATAATTGTGCTTCTATTTCGACTGGAACTAATGTACATAAGTTTAGTTTTTGATGCATTAAGTACGAGACCTACGTCATGAGACCATTTGGTTATTAAGGTTAAATCAGTTTGTAATTTTAATATAGCCGTATTTAAATCGGTTTCCGCCGCTATAATACACGTGTCATCAGCAAATTGATAAATTTCGCAATGTTTTATTAAGTTAACCACTTCATTGACATACGTGATATAGTATAAGGGTCCTAAAACTGAACCCTGCGCCGTTCCTTCTGTGACATTAACTTTGTTGCTATACTCAGTATCGACTTTAACCAGATAAGAACGATTATTTAGGTAGTTTTGACACCATTCCTTTAATGGTCCTCGTATGCCACAATTATCGAGTTTATCAATTAAGATGTCGTGTCTTAATGTATCAAACGCTTTACTATAATCGATGAAGACAATCAATACATGTTTTTTCGCATTTAGGTGTTTGTTTACAGTGTTAGTGAAGTTAGATAACAATTGTGTTGTACTTTTTTTGGGTTGGAATCCATATTGTGTAACATTAATTACATTATTATCAGTATAAAATTTATATATTTGATTAGAGATATATTTTTCAATAATTTTATCTAAGGTGGACAAAATTGTTATAGGTCTATAATTATCATACGTTTTGTGATTTCCACTTTTATGTATAGGTCTCACTACACCAGTTTTTAGTTCAGTTGGATAATTACCAGTTTGTATAGATGTGTTTATTAGTTTCGCTATAATTGGTGATATTTTGGAGCCTAGATCCTTTAGGTCCAACGCCCTTATTCCATCTATACCAGGGGCTTTGTCACAGTTTAATGATTCTATTAATATAAAGATATTACTACAACTAAAGATATCGCTAATAATTTTGCTAATCAATTTCAAAAAAATTCAAAAATCAACAAGCAACGTCAGACACGTTGCTTGTTTGAAATTTAACGAGGTGTTTACGGGTAGGACATACGTCGGTTTGTCTAGTAGAGTCTTATTGCAATTGGGTATTATATTTTTAACATTGTTTTGAAATTGATTAGCAAAATTATTAGCGATATCTTTAGTTGTAGTGATGTTATTTTTAAAAGCATTTAATACGATAATATCTATAGAAATTTTTAATCTACCTGTTATTTCATTAAGTATTGTCCATAACTTTTTAGGGTTTTTCTTACTTCTAGCAATTTTTGTTTTTATAATACTATCCTTAGTTTTTTGTATTAATTTATTAGCATAGTTTCTTGATTGATTATATTTAAGTTTTAAAATTTTATTTCCTTTGTCCTTTAACCATTCCATATATAAGTTATCCCTATTTTTGCACGCATTTAAAAAAAATTTATTTGAATATCCGTTACTAAAATATATTTGATAATTACTTATTTTGAATAAAACTAATTATAACGTGGTCACGGGCAGACTCTGCAAAGACGAACACTGCAAAGTGCTCGAAACGTCGGGATGTTTAAAAATAATTAATATACGCGATTCATCCGTTATAATTAGTTTTATTTAAATGTGTAATAATCGCGAAAATTTAAGACAACATTACTTATTTTGATTTTATAATAATAATAATAATAATCATTTATTTCAGGCTACGCCCATATAGTGTTAGTAACAATGTTCTTAAAACTAGTGTTAGTGGAGAATTACATCACAGTTACATTTATTTATTTATTTTTAATATTCAATATGGATTTTAATCCAATGACGCAGCATTGGACACTCCCATCTATCAGCGAATACACTCAGAATATTATTGTTGCTGCCGCGGACACGCGAAAGCAACGACGCGCACCTCTTACGCATTATGGCTTTAAAGCCATCAATGCGCCATTCCGCGAACATGTTGGAAGCACTGTAGCGCCACGGCAGCCCCAACAACATCCTGAGCGCGTTGTTATACTGTACACGAAGGTCGCTATATGCCCGCATGCCATACCTGACCCACAGGCTACATGTGTAAAAAGACTGACAATATGCCTTGAATAAAGTCACTTTGACAGCCTCCGTACATCGAGCAAACCTGCGAGCCAGCATATTACAGCGAACCGATAGCGACCTTCCCTCCCTATCTATGTCAGCATTGTCTCTTAAATCCTGGGTTACCCAGTGACCCAAGTACTTAAAGCTGGTCACCCTACGTAGGGGTGATCCACAGAGGGATATCGTAGGTATAGTGCAGTACCCTTTGGCACCTGATTTAAAAACCAAAACTTCGCTTTTTTTGGCATTGTACTTGAGTCCATGGGCTTCCGCATAGAGTTCACACATTTTCAATAGCTGCCTAATGGCACCGATCGATGGGCTCAGCAACACCATGTCATCCGCGTAGCTGATGTTGTTAACGCACACTCCGTCAATATGACATCCAACACTACTTTTACTAAGCCCATCGATCAGCTGATTCATGTAAAGGTTAAAAAGCCGAGGTGAACTTAAGCCTCCCTGCCTCACCCCGCACTCCAACCGGTATACATCGGAAAATGATTCCTCCCACTTCACACTGTTATGTTGATGATTATACCAATAGCCAAAAATTCGTATTAAGTCAGCCGGTAAACTGGTTTCTCTATGCAGCTTTTGCCATAGGACATTATAATTAACCAAATCAAAGGCTTTGGACAAATCCAGAAAACAGGCAAAGACAGGCGTTCTTTCTATCCGTATAATACTGGACAGTCTGTTTGAGACATAATATTGCACTCTCCGTTGATAGTCCCGGCTTAAAACCAAATTGATTATCGTGAATCTCAGTATGTTTCATAAGTTGTTTATCAAGCAGACTGTCCAGCACCTTGGCTACAATAGTCGCCAGCGATATTGGCCTGTAATTGGAAATGTCCGAAACATCCCCAGTTTTGTTTTTAACTATTGGTATAACCATCGTGTACATGAGGTCATCTGGCAAATAGCAGTGACTCAAGCAAAGGTTGAAAAACATAGCCAACACCCGCGGTAGATGTATACCTGCGTATTTCAAGTGCTCGATGCTAAGACCATCATGGCCAGTTGACTTACCTCTTTTCATTTTCGATATTACTGTCGCTATCTCCTTTTCGGTGAATTTGACGGTACTGTCACCTAACACAGCCCCTGCATCAAACAACTGAGCCGATTTCCCGAGGAGTGAGTCGACTTTAAAATGTCGTTTAAATATATTGGCTATGTTTATTGAACCTGAGACTCCCGCTACGCTCACAGGGCGGCTCAACTTTGGACTAAGGCTGTTCGTGGACTTCCAAAATGATCTAAACTCTTTATTTGAGTGATTCTTAGCTAGTATATCCATTTTTATTTGTTGTTCATTGTCTTTACAATATTTAAGTTGGTTCTTAAAATTATTTCGATATTTACACATGTTCTCATATGTATATCCGCTTTTAGGTTTATTATATAACAGCCACATCTGATACCATAGTCGAGCCTCCTCATGAGTGCCACGTACATATTTATTCCAGCCTGGCACGTGCTTTCTTTTATTCAGTGTTTTCGTACAACCGACATAGGTAATCTTAGCACCTTCTGTAAATATATTAATCAAATTGGCATACATCTGGCTCAACAGTGCGCAATGGGAGGCATCAGAACATGCACTAAGTTCACACTTACTAAGTTCTATAGGAAAGTTCAAACTTTCTAATTTACAATGACAATAGTTCGTATATTCAATAATTTTATTACTATTTCTGTCACCCCAAATAACTTTATTATATTCGTAAGTTATCGACCTCAATCTGGGCGTAATTAAGTTTAAATTACATTCTATAGTTACAGGAATGTGATCAGACGCATACACATCATACATTACTGACGCTTTTACAATTAATTGTCTCGCCGCACTACTCACCACACAATGGTCTAACCAGCGAAGAGCACCGTTTGCAGTACTACTAAAAGTATACGTATCCCGTGGCAATAACTCGATGTCTACACATGACCAATGTTGCTCGGCACACACAGATAATAGCTCACGTGCAAAGCGTTCACCGGGATGTGCATTGAAATCGCCCACTATGAACACAGATTCCGTACCAACATTTTCACATATAGCTATTATTTCACTAAGACAACAACTAAATTCACTTAAATTATCCACAGAGTCCGTAGGCATATACACGGAGAAAACTAATAGCGAACGATCCAGATATTCAATTTTGATAGCAACTAAGCGATCACTGTTACAAGGTACGACTGTAACCGTTTGAAATACACTCTTCCTCCACAGTAGCGCCACTCCGCCGTACGGCCTACCGACTAAGCACCCCGCAGACGTGTCGACGGCTGACTTGCCCGTATATGCAAAGTCAGTATGCAGGCTCCCTAAGTAAGACACATCATGGGGAAGTAGCCAAGTTTCTTGTAAAGCCATTACATCACATTCATCACATAATTTCTGCACGCAGCCAGCTGAACGAACAATATTTTTACAATTAAATGTTGTTATTTTCACATTCCTAGTCAGTGTATCCATCATGAGTGTGTTTTATTTGTAACTTCACTCACCATCCGGGTGTCTATTCTTGTTTTAAAATTAATAAACCGCCTGAAAGTAATTCCTTCAGGCCATAGATTACGTCATCGTCATCAGATTACGTCGTCTAAAAAATCCACCGTTACAGATCTAGGCATTAAAATTGACACTAAAGTTTCAATGATTGAACATATTGACGCAGTAACAAATAGGGCGTATAAACAACTTGGTTTTATTAAGCGAGCAACGCGATCATTTAATAATATTGAATGCATAAAAATACTCTACTCTGCATACGTTCGAAGTATCTTGGAATATGCAAGTAGTATATGGTCACCTCTATATAAAAATCGAATCTATACAATATAAATTTCTCAAATACTTAGCGTACAAAGATTTTAAAAAAATTGACACTTATGAAGAAGCCTGTATTTATTATAAACTAAATTCGCTAGAGCAAAGACGAAACCAAAAGGATATGCTGTTACTACAAGCAATTTTAACTGGTACGATGGATTGTCCCAGTTTGGTGTCAGCATTCTCTCTAAATGCCTCATTTAGATCGCGTAACCCCCACCTACTAGTTGTACCAAAATGTAACACAAATTATGCAAAAAGCTCTATAAGTGTACGTCTAGCAAGAACATACAACAAATTATTTTCTCATTTAGACCTGTTTCACTTATCCAAAAAACAATTGAGGAATCAAATAACACTATCTTACCGCCAAAAATAGACACGCACACACACACACCCACACGTACACACACACAAAAATATACATACAGAAACACACACACGCATGCACAAACACACATACAAATACCCATACACTTGTGAATATTCTCTTGTCCCAAACGTCAATAACTTTCTTTAGACCTACTTTCTTTTTGTTATCCACTTTGTTAAATATATTATATTAAACACTTTATATTGTAATCTTTGTGGCCATAGTCTTCATGTAATTTAAAAAAAAACTGTACAAATATAATCTGTGTACGCTGTTGATTACAAATAAATAAATTAATTAATTTTATATTTTGTCATATATGATCGTCAAATATCACGTCCTCAAGTATCGATAGTAATTCACCAGTCACCCTGTATATGTATAGTGAGTTAGAGGATAATAACAGGAAGTTAAGCAACTTCAGAGGTCGCTACTGCACTCGTAAACATCAACTCCGTCAATTTAAAAAAGCTCAACAACAGCCTGTAAATTCCCACTGCTGGGCTAAAGGCCTCCTCTCCCTTAGAGGAGAAGGTTTGGAACATATTCCACCACGCTGTTCCAATGCGGGTTGGTCAATTTAATTTGTTTATATTTATTTACTCGTTTGTTTGCCATAATTATTTACCCTAATTCAATTCGTGATAGTTCAAAGTTTATCAAGAAACGTTATCTCGTCCTCTCTTTAAGTGGATCTCTTTTTTCGAGGAAAATTGAAAACTATGTGTACTCAAAGAAAAAAGTGTTAATGACAATAATCTCCAATTAAATACTTAAGTGTCTGCGTGTGTATCATATTAAACTGGTACTTATTACAGTGAAGAGTTTGAACGTTTTTAAAGTGTATAAAAGTGAATCATAGTATTTCTGGTGAACATTTAATCATACAAACCCTAATTGTCGGTGCTTGTAATATTATTGTATCCTTTTCTCATTATCGTCCTATATCGATCCTTCCCTTCTTGTCGAAAGTATTGGAACGTATTGTGCACCGCCAGCTAAACGACTACGTTTTAATGTACAACATCCTCTCCGAATATCAATCTGGCTTTCGTATGGGCCACAGCACAGTTACCGCTCTGGTAAAAGTATGTGATGACTTACGTTCCAATATGGACAACAAGCAGTTGAGCATCCTTACATTGCTGGACTTTAGCAATGCATTCAATGCGGTTGATTTCGAGCTCCTGTTGGCTGTCCTCCAGTCCATCAATGTTGCTTCGGACGTAACTGACTGGTTTCGTAGTTACTTGTTTGGTCGTCGGCAAAGTGTACACATTAACAGCCTCTCTTCTTCCTATCTCCCTCTCACAGCTGGTGTACCGCAAGGTAGTGTCCTTTCACCTCTCCTGTTTTCTATTTTCATTAATACCATCCCAAAAATCCTTTCATCGTCTTTCCATCTCTATGCCGACGATCTGCAGGTCTATGTTACTTGTACAGCACACGATATTGATGATGCCATCGCAAGACTCAATCAGGACCTGCTTAACATCTGCAATTGGTGCAAGGCGTATGGACTCTATGTTAATCCTGCCAAGTCCCAAGCCATTATCATTGGTAGCACCTTTCAACTCTCCAAACTTAATTATAGTAAATTACCCGCTATTATTTACGACAATGTTTCCTTAACCCTCTGTTCCCATGTAAAAAACCTTGGTCTCCTTATAGATACTAACCTCTCCTGGTCCGTGCAAGTTGCAGAAGTAAGTAGAAAGATTTTTGCCACTATTAGCTCTTTCAAACGTCTGAAGCACCTATTACCGGTTAAAACAAAAATTTGCCTGGCTCAATCACTACTGCTCCCAATACTGGACTACGCTGACTGTAGTTATACAGACCTAACAGAAGAACAGCTAAACAAGCTTGAACGATTACAAAACGTCTGTATCAAATTTATTTTTGCGCTACGTAAATTCGATCACGTCAGCGAATACCGTAACCAACTGAAGTGGCTTACAATTAGACATCGCCGCAACTTGCATATACTCTCCCTTCTCTATTCTATTCTTTATAATCCTCTATCTCCTAATTACTTAAAAACTCGTTTCTCTTTTTTAGGCACTGACTCTGATTGTCATCTTGATCTGCGGTCACGAAGTGACAATCGCTTAAAGATGCCAACAGCTCATACTCGCTTTTACAGTGAATCTTTTACTGTTAAAGCTGTGAAGCTATGGAATATGCTTCCCCCGGAAATCCGTCGCTCTAATTCTATTTATATATTTAAACGTCGTGTGAAAACTCACTATCTTTCCTTACAATAAGTAATGTATGTACGTTTATTGAATATGTATTATATATAAAAATGTTATATGTGTGTATTTATATTTATTTTTATGTATCTATGTATGTAAGTATATACATATACATATATTTATATGTAACGTATGTAGGTTATATATATTTTATATTAATATGTATATTATAAGTCATTATTTTCGTTTATCATGAATATTATTTTATTTTTATTTTTTGCACTATCCTGTTTCTGCTTTTGCAAATCCTTTCACCAAAGGTTGTCTGTTAGAGATTGCTTTAGCAATAAGACCGCCTTTGCACGCTCTTATTTTCTTTTCTTTGTGTAATTGTTCTCTTTATTTGTATGTCCTTTCATTCTGTGTGCAATAAAGTATTAAATAAATAAATAAATAAATATTGTATTCGCTTTACCTGCTTTGCAATATTCTAAAACACTCCGTACTATACTGAGAGTTATTTTTACCATATGTGATACATATGCGCTTGGCTCTTCATTACACATGGTTGCTTGAAACAGTTGAGACGAGACGGGCACGAGATCGCTTCCCGATAAAAAAGGATTTTTTTTTCCTTTTTTTTTATTTTAAAATATAATATAAAGAAGATTTTATTTCATATTACTTTTGGCTTTCGCCTATAAAGGAAGCATTAACTATGAATAAATTTGTGTGTTGTACTTCTACCGAAGCAGATCAAGCCAGCATATTGAACTATAAACTCTGTCAGATTTCTTTTCACTATCGCTGTATTTATCCTCAAAAAGTGAACAAAAAATTGTCATCCGATCTTAAATCATCATGGATTTGCCCCGATTGCTCACAAAAATGCCGCGTTCCGAACTATCGTAATAAAGATAACCTTTATATACCTTTCGTCGTAGCTTCAATCAAATCGACAATGACGAGCTAAAGCGTGATGCTGGTAACATCGACTGGACACCTATCTTAGACGAAGATTGCATTGAGAAGAAGGTCAGCCTCTTTAACACCAAATTGATGGACCTGTATGATTGCCATGCTCCTATTAAGCGAGTTAAGTTGAAGCACCGACCAGCTCCCTGGATCACTTCCGAAATAAAGGAAATGATGTCAAAGCGTGATAAAGCTAAAGCTCGCCTTAGAAAATGGTCGTCTGATGATAACTTGGACCGGTACAGATTACTGCGAAACCGATGCAACAAATTATGTCGTGAAGCGAAGCGTAGATACATCCACGACACTATTCATAATTCTGACAGTAAACAGGTCTGGAATTTCCTAAAAACTTTCGGTGTTGGTAAAGTTCCCGTTTCTGGTGACAATTTAGTGGATCTCAATGCTTTAAATTCACATTTTTCTACATCTCCTATTGTTTTGGACGATGTAATTAAATCAAATACTATTTCGGACTTGTCCAAACATGTATTACCGCAATGTTCTTCTTTCTCTCTTCAGCCAGTTACCGAAGATGATGTAAAGAAACATGTATCATCGATTAAATCAGCTGCAGTTGGTAGTGATTCGATTTGTTCCAGAATGATTCTCCCTATTCTCTCTGAGCTCCTTCCTGTCCTGACGCATCTGTATAATTACTCCATATATACCTGCACTTTTCCGTCAGTATGGAAAAATGCTCACATTATCCCTCTACCTAAAATACCTAACCCTAGTTCTCCTTCACACTATAGACCAATTTCAATCCTCCCTTTCCTTTCTAAAGTTTTGGAACATATCATTCACGAACAGTTGGCGTTTTACCTCGTGTCTAATCGTCTCCTGAGCCCTTGGCAGTCTGGTTTTCGAGCTGGTCACAGCACGGTTACAGCGCTTCTAAAGGTTACGGAGGACATTCGATACGCTATGGAGAATCGTCAACTTACTGTAGTTGTATTGCTTGATTTTAGCAATGCATTTAACTCGGTAGATCATGATGTTCTTTTATGCGTTTTACGATCTTTAAACGTGTCATCCTCCGCGTGTATCTGGTTTGAATCATATCTTCGAGGACGCTCGCAGTGCATTCAGTTGAGTGAATTTGAGTGCTCAAATTGGAGTGCGCTTAATTCGGGCGTTCCTCAAGGCAGTGTGCTATCCCCTCTTTTATTTTCTGTCTTCATTAATACTATATCAGCGGTAATTTCTTCTAAGTTTCACCTTTATGCAGATGATCTACAATTGTATCGCCACTTTAGTGTTGTGGATGTTACTACGGCTATTACTGGTATAAACGAAGACCTCAAACGGATTCACAATTGGGCTAACAGTTTTGGCCTTGTCGTGAATCCCGCAAAATCGCAGGCATTAATTGTTGGAAGTCGGTATATGCATAAATGTCTCTCTTTAAATAGCATTCCTCCTTTGGCATATAACGGCATACCAATTAATTATACCGAGCATGCCAAAAATTTGGGTCTTCTTTTCAGTAGTGACCTGTCCTGGTCCAAGCATATAAATGAGGTAAGTAAAAAGATTAATTTCTCCTTTCACTCCCTTAAACCTCTTCAATATTTCCTTCCTACAAAAACAAAAACTCTTCTTGTTCAATCTCTTTTACTTCCTCTGATAGATTATGCTGATTCCTGTTTTCTCGACGCTACTGAAGAACTGCTTGATAAACTTGAGAGGCTACAAAATTTATGCATCCGCTTCATTTTTGGTCTACGCAAATTTGATCATATCTCTAGATTTCGAGCTGAACTCAAGTGGCTTCCTATACGTCTTCGCAGGGATACTCACGTTCTATGTCTCCTTTATAATATACTTTTTAATCCCTTATATCCCAATTACCTTCGAGAACGTTTCAAGTTCTTGCATCCTCCTGGTTCTCCTTGCCGTCCTAATGTCCAGCTCCTACTACAAATCCCTTCTCATAATTCTAATTTTTACACCTCCGCTTTCACAGTGCATGCAGCGCGTTTGTGGAACGCTCTGCCGTGCAGGATTCGCACTTCTAATTCAATTCACATTTTTAAAAAGAAGTTAAAAGAGCATTTCTTATCAGTCTCCTAATTTTGGCATATTAAGTAGTGTATATGTATTTATATGTATGTATATTATAAGCATTTATATATGTAAACTTTAATGTATTATATATATATATATTTCTCATTTTTAGTTTAGTATTTGTTTTAGTTTTATTTTGTAATTGTAAACTCTTGCCTGTCTACCTTTCACTGTTCTGTCTATTTTCACTCTTCTGGGTATGCTGGAAGAAATCTCTTATAGGGATAAGCATACCTTTTAAATTTTGCTTTCCTGTGACTTATATATTTGTATCTGTACTGTATCTGGCAAATTTTAATAAACTGTTAAATAAATAAATAAAATAAAATAAAATAAAGATAATACACCTGTTCGTGGCAATGCTCGCGACGTCAGCGATAGTAGAGAGAATTCGGCTGACGACAATATAACCCTGCGTGTTCAGCCGAAACAAGATCAGATCGGGCAGTCTCTATCTCTGGATATACAGAATATTATTAAATCGAAATTTAGTGCAATGAAACTGGATTTGAGCAGCATCTCTAAAGAAATTACCTCACTGAGATAAGAAATACAGGATATCAAAATAGCTATGGGTTTTATCAACGACGAACACAATAAAATTAATGATAAAATATTTCAAATGGAGACAAAGTTTAAGGCCTTTGATGCTATAGTTACCAGCGTTGAACACTTGAAATCTGTATCCGAAAAAATAGAAATGGATATAAATACAAAGGATCAGTGGGCGAGACGCTCTAACATCGAAATCTGTGGTATTCCAGAAAAGAAGGGCGAGAACCTTCTTCGCCTCACAGAGGAAATAGCTGTTAAGGCTGGTTTCGACTTGAAGCCCTCGGATATTGATTTTGTAACACGTGTCGCATCTAATAGTCAAGTCAATAAACCCAAACCCATTGTTATCCGTTTGCAAGCGCGCTATAGAAAAGACGATTTTTTGGCTTGCCTAAAAAAGTTGAAGTTAATATGTAGTGATCTGGGCTTTTCTAAAAATGACTCTCGTATTTATTTTAACGACCATTTAACTAAACTTAATAAAATGCTCATACAGCGTGCTAAAACTATATCTAAAGAGCAAAAATTTAAATATGTTTGGGTAAAAAATTGCTCAATTATGGTTAGAAAAGGTGACACCAGCCCTGTTATTCATATTGCGAATGTCAATGATTAAAAAAAAATCAAATAGGCGTTATTATGTTACAATTCAATTCAATTTTTGTATGTTCAATCTTAATTAATTTATCTTATTTAAAATCAATTTCCCTAAATGCTTTCATACTGCGACTATTTTACAAACTGACGATTACCAAACTTTATTTTCTTGACAAGTGTATGAACATGTTTATTATTATTTTTATATTTGTGAATATTAATTATGCTTATAATCTTCGGTCACCGTGTTGGATCATAATAATTTAAAATTTTACTATCAAAATGTTCGTGGTTTGCGCACCAAAACTAACTTATTCTATAAAAGCTTGCTTCTTAACGATTTTGACATTATCTGTTTAAGTGAAACCTGGCTATTGGATTCGGTGCTTAGTTCTGAACTCTTTGACTATCGTTATATTGTATATCGATGCGACCGCAACTATGAGGGTCGTGGTGATAAAATGGGCGGCGGAGTACTAATTGCATTACGTCGTGAATTTGAAGTACACAGTTTTGCAGCTGAAGCCATAGTTGTCACTATTCGTCTTCAACAATCACGCTTGCTAAACATTTACTGTTGCTACTTTCCTCACTGCCCGCAGCAACTAGAGTCCGAAAATTACTTTTTTGATTTAATCTCTAAATTACTTTTGGACAAACCTAACGATATTTATTTAATCCTGGGCGATTTTAATGTAAGCAATGGGCAATGGATACAGGTAGAAGATTATATGGAGTTGTCCGATTCTCTCGGAGACTCATTAGTAACAACATTACATAATTTTCTGTCTTTTTCAAATTTAAAGCAGTACAATGTCACTCGGAACTGTACTGACCGTTTATTAGACTTAGTTTCTTGTAATCGAAATTGTAATGTTTCTAAATGTCCATTTCCCCTACTCGATGAAGACAAATTCCACCCGGCTCTAGAAATAACTTCATTGAAAGTACATACCAAATTAATGCGTTACTCTCCCCATTCAATCCGTCTTTTTCATAAAGCCAATAATGAGGCAATTAACAAGTCTCTTAATGAAATTGATTGGGAATTTCGTTTTTCAAATCTTGATATTGAAACTGCTACAGCTACTTTATATAATATTGTTTATAGTATTATCGATCAACATATACCATCCAGAATAATCAATGTCTCACATAAATATCCTGTTTGGTACACCAAACCTTTAAAAAAAATAATTAATGAAAAATGAAAATATCATAGAAAATGGAAAATTTATTCTAGATTTAAGGATTATGACACTTTTTTGCTTCTGAGAGATAGACAAAGAATAGTTGAAATAGACTGTTATAATGCTTACATTGATCGCGCAGAATGTGAAATTAAGCATAACAGCAAATATTTCTGGTCCTTCTTAAAATCAAAAAAGGAAGGTCCTAACGATTTACCAAACATTATGACTCTTGGAGACACATCGTCATCTGATGGCGAGGAGATAAGCAACATGTTTAATAGTTATTTTCAATCTGTGTTTGAACCGGAAGGAGGTTCAGTTTCATTGGCGCCGAAGGGTCGATCTTTCGTGGATCTACACTCTATTGAACTCTCAATACCAATTGTCAAGTATTATCTTAAAAACCTCGATACACGCAAGGGTACCGGCCCCGATGCTTTACCTCCCTGTTTTCTTAAACAATTTCGCAATGCATTAGCGTTACCGATATTTTTATTATTTAACATGTCTCTCCATACCGGATGTTTACCAACTTTATGGAAAAAATCTTACATTGTACCTATTTTAAAATCCGGTAACAAACATGATATAAATAAATAAAAATTTTAACAAAAAGAAAAACCGACTTCAAATAAAACACTATTTTAAAACAAATGAATATACACAAAAAAGTAATAAAAATAATTGCGTATTCAACATATTTTTTAGAGTCTTCCTAAGTTAAATGAAATGAAAAATATTAGACTACTTAAAAGTCGATTAACGATTATATCATGTAGTTATAATTATTGGTATATTTGGAGCCGGTGTCAGCCACGGTGCCCTTGCCCCAACAATCAAAAGAAAGAAGCGATACGAGCCCCTTGATTGATCCAGTATATTATTGTGTAAAAGGTAATTTGTAAAAAACATATTTGTTAAAGTATTCTCGTATTGTTTTTTGATAGATATACTGTAGGGTTTTATTGGCTGACACCGACTCCAAATATAACAATAATTATAACTACATGATATAATCGTTAATCGACTTTTAAGTAGTCTAATATTTTTCATTTCACGCAATTATTTTTATTACTTTTTAGTGCATTTTAATTTGTTTTAAAATACTGTTTTGTTTGAAGTCGGTTTTTCTTTTTGTTAAAATTTTATTTATTTTTTGATTTTAAGTGAAGCTGATGTAGACTAACATTTTTTTCTTAATATGGATAGATTAAGCGTGCTGTTTATATGAATCAGAAACTACTTCAGGGACAATTTCAAAAGAAACTTTCGAATAAAGCAAAAATAGACTTTCGAAAATGCGGATACGTCATGCTGCATAAACTACAAGGTACCACCTTCGAAAGAGCTGTAATCGACCTCAGTAAAAAAACTTTGCAAAAGAACTATTCGTATGCTATGTCGTACATCATATGACATCACATCACATACACAAAATTTGATTAAAGACAGAACGAAATTCTGCCCCAAATCGCACCCTAACTGTAAGCCGTTTAGGAGTTCCGTCGATATAATATAAAACAATATAGTATAAAACAAAGTCGCTTTCTCTGTCCCTATATCTTTAAAACTACGCAACGGATTTTGATGCGGTTTTTTTAATAGATAGTGTAATTCAAGAAGAAGGTTTGTGTATATAATAAATGAACAATATAGTAAAGAAACACTGACAATTTTAGAAGTTTGCAATGTGATGTCGAAAATAAACAAATTCTTTAGTATATTTAGTATCAGTATTGCACCCGTAGAAGTCGGGGCGGGTCGCTAGTTGATTATAATATTCGATTATGACATTTACATGAACATAACCACGTTCCGGAAGGTGATTCAAATATACAAGTAACCCATAAATAAAAGATTCGACCGAGTATTGCTAACGTGCTCCTCAGAATTGTTCCGTTCCCTCCCGTTCCCTTAATTTGTCTTGGATCCTGTGCTCAGAACCTTACCAAACTTTCACCAAACTACCCTTAAAGTATATCCTTTATAATAAAAAAAGAATCATCAAAATTGGTTAACGTGATTTTGAGTTATTCACCTATTTGTCGCGCATATACATAATGCAAATTTAAGACTTATGTCGTTTTCATACGGATACCATCATCAGAAAAAAATAAAAAAAAATGGGACCCCACGGGAAGCACTACCTTTCAAACAAAAAAAAATGATCAAAATCGGTCCACCCAGTGAAAAGTTATGAGGTAACAAACATTAAAAAAAAAAAAAAAAAAAAAAAATACAGACGAATTGATAACCTCCTCCTTTTTGAAGTCGGTTGATAATTTACGACACAACATTCCCTATTATACGTCCCTACTTAATAAATGAGCAACATGGTTTCATCAATAAAAGGTCGACGGAAACAAACTTGTGTGAATTTTTGCATCGGGTTTCTAATTCCATGGATCAAGGACATCAGGTGGATGTCGTGTATACCGATTACTGTAAAGCCTTCGATAAAGTGTCTCACAATATACTTATTTACAAACTTGAAGGTTTCGGTATACACGGCGACCTGCTCAGATGGTTGGATTCATATCTTCGCAACCGTAGTCAGGCTGTCTCTATTAAGGGTTATCTGTCATCTTTTATACCGATAAGTTCAGGTGTTCCTCAGGGCTCTCACCTCGGTCTTTTACTGTTCAATATATTTATAAATGACATAAATAATGTATTTGTGTCTTCAGATTTTCTTCTATATGCTGATGACACAAAAAATTTCAAATCTATTAAATCTTTAGATGATTTTCATGATCTACAATCTGACTTAAATAGGTTAGAGACATACTGCAAATTAAATTCTCTTCATCTTAACATAAACAAATGTGCTATAATTTCTTTTTCTCGTAAGCGTAAAACTTTGCTTTATAAATATACTGTCAATAATAACGACATATCAAGGAAGACCGAGGTGAGAGACTTAGGCATGACACTGGATAGCAAGCTTTCTTTTGGTTCTCATATTAGAAGTATTTCATCAAAAGCCTACGGCATGCTAGGATTTATCATGAGAACAGGGTCTGAATTGAAAAATACTTTTACTATTAACCTGCTTTATAACGCTTACGTCCGTTCTATACTCGAGTACGCATCTACGGTATGGAATCCTCACTACAATATTCATATAAATGAAATTGAGAAGATCCAAAACAAATTTTTAAAATATTTGTCTTTTAAATCTAGGGACTGTACCCATGAACCTTTATTAGCTCTGTCAAAACGCCGATCTATGAGAGACTAAGTTTTCTTATATAAAATTATCAATAATATTGTTTATTCCCCTTTTCTACTAAGCGAGCTGTCTCTGAACTGCCCACGATCCAACGCTCGTCAACCGTTATGTTTTTATACTCCCACTTGTCATTCATCACATAATGCTGTTTTCTAATCAGAGCTTGTCGCGAATATAATAAGCATTTTGGGAACATTGGTATATTTCATTTATCTTTAATTAAATTTAAAGATAAAATTTGTAACCTTCTTAAATTAACTTAACTATATACTTTTAATATTGTCAAATAATTTTTTTTTTCTTATTGTGTTAAAATATTTGAGTGCATTTTATGTTTTATCAATCGGTGGAAACTTCGCTGGATAATGTGATATATAAACTGTATTATGTAATTAGATTATATTTTATATGTGTTTGTTTCCCAAATATTAAATAAATAAATAAACTTTTCAAAATTGAGTTCGTACCCTGCGTAATGTCAGCTGACGAACACAACACAAGGAAACAACTGCACATTAACGCACGACACTCAGTATATTACATTTTTGATATGGTACATTAATAACTTGATATAATTATAAAATCAAAACTAATTACAATTATTTTTTTATACAAAAAAAAAAACAAGTCGGTTGTATATAAAGTCGGTTTACATACGATAGTTTTACGTAACAACGTAATAATAAAACATAGATGAAATAATGGCACACTTTTATAAATTGCAGTGAGTAATCAAATTATCATCATTCGGCATGAATACAAAGAAGGAGTGAAATTAAATCTACAAATTTATTGATGAATTAAATTTTATTTTCACTTATCATTTCGAATATGTAGATTACTTTATTGAACAGATATATATTTAACAATGGATAGTAATCTATAATATGCACAATATAAACCACATTTACTTTTCATTTCACTTTATAAACAGTTGACAGAAACAGTTCACGTGTACGTGTAACGCTGTTTTTCTTCTACTCGGACGCACCGGTTGCTTCGGGCACTCGAGTGGGAGAGACATAGATGCGGCACAAGCGGACGCCGAACGCCGCCGTCCATGCCTCTCTGTCACTTGTTCCGCGCTCTCGCTCGCACGATAGCCTCAAAGGGAACGTGACAGTGAGTCATGCTTTTTCGTGCATGCAGCCAGCCTACACCGTTTTAAATATATTATATCTAAATAATAGACGTTATCACGTCAAAAATAATTTTAAATTGCATTGAGAGAAGTTTTTATGACATTTAGCTAGTGCTGATTAATGGCGTGCGCAATGCTCTCGAAGATGGGCGAGGAGTACCACGGAGAGAACCCAAGTATGATAAGTGTGGACGCCATGAGAGCCAGCTTTTAAACAGGCAACATTACTGTCCGTTATGGCTGCCTGTTAGCCTCGAAAAAACATGAGGTGATGTAGAATATATAGAACAGAACATAGAATATATTTATTTGAAACACAGGCACAGGTATTACAATAAAAAAGGAACAATAGAAACAAAAAATCTACGAACTAACTAAAACTAAGACAATAAATCCAAAAACAATTATGTGCGTAGACATGTACACTAGGGTGGGTCGCTTTTGTATGGAAAAAAATAAAGTTGTCCAATAAGTTTTGTAATAGCAAAAAAAACGTGACCCACATACATTAATGGAAAAATAACGAAAAAAAAATTTCTAGGTTAACCCCTTCTTGAGCGCATTGAGTTTGAAAAACTGAAATTTTTGATATTTTTGTAATTTATTTGAAAATTAATTTCTCGTGACCTATAGGAAAAACAACTAAGTAAACCAATAAAATAAAGTGCTATTGGACTATTTTTTATTATTAAGAAAGAAAAATCAACAAATAATACGACAAAATAATTATAAAACATGTTCAAATCACGATAAAATCTTTTTTACTTTCGAACTTAGGCATAAGTTTTCGTGATCTAATTTTATTTTTAATTAAAGCTTCTCTTGCTTTTTTATGGCAAAGCTGCATAGATGCCTCGGTCACTGTTTTAACAGCTCGCTCCACAGCTTGAGTATGACATGGTAGCTGCAGGAAAAGGACTTCATCATCACCACCTGACTCAACTATGGAATGAAGAGACTCATCGGGGACATTGGTCAGTATAGGTGGTTGCGAGTAAGATTGCTGCCAGTATCAAATCGATGTATGTCGAAGCGTTTAACTTTATCTTTGGCGCTTCAAAAACTCGAAGCTGACGGGGTTCTGATGGTTTCCTCGCCTTTAAAATGCGTCTAGCGGCAAGTTCTCTTACATGTTTTTGTTCATCAGATAACATAGACAGGAGCAAGTTCTCTGGGTGCGCAAAAAAAGCATTTCGCCTTAGTACAGGATCAACAACACTCTGCAATTCTTGCGGAAGATATCTAGAATAATAAACCAACTTCCAAAAGTGCCTTGCTCCATCTTTACACGTCGGATTTAATTTGATTTCAAACCAAATAGGAGAATATACTTTCACTACAAAAACAGCTAGTTGTTTCAGTTCGTTTGTTGGTATCTCAGTAGCCACATATAAGCGCAAAATCCTGTTAGCCTTTGTTAGCCACCTGACATGTGACATTTTTCCCGGAGAGCGATTAGACAAATCGGGAGAGCACTTACCACTTATGACGGCAGATGTGATATCATAAAGGTAACGTTGATCAGAACTGAGGTATTTTACATTTGAAATGTCTGGTAACATGCATTCTATCCTTTCAAACACGATAACAGGTCGCTTCTCACAATCATCTATCCGATAGCACCTGAATAAGTATTAGGTCCTGTTGTGGTGCCATCAAGTTTTGCAAATAAATGTCTCAAGGGCAGTTCATTTAAGTGTAAAAGGCATATGATCCATTGAAGTGGTCGTTGTAAACGCTTTTCTAAAAGCCGTATGACTCCGCCGTATTTGCCCGTATTGGTTACCGTCCCATCACAACCTATGGCAAGAGTATCCTCTAGAGACATATTCAATTGACCTGTTACTGTTTGAAAGATAGCTGACTCTAACCCTTTTGCAGTTCCATGGCTTGGAACGGCATACCCGACATAAACCGATCCTGGTTCTTTAATTATTGAAATGTGTTCTTCCACGGATGTCAAGCGGTATTTTTTGCCCCCTTTCATAACAATTTTCAGGGTTTTATCTTTTCGTCCATCAAAAAATAAGGCAGGTATAGTGTCTAAATGGCCTAGAAATAATGTTTCTTTTCGTAATTTTTGTCTCGCTCGCCGCAATTTTGACTTATCGATTACTTCGTTATTAATTTTCGCATCTTGCAAAACAGCAGAAGCGACAGCAGCGGCTGCTCTGTCGGATATCCCGTATCGGTCACAGATAGTTGACAAATTCTTCAGAGATGCTATTGTACGTTTTTTTGATACTGGTTTTAATGGACTTGAGGGCACAGATTGTTTTTCATCGCTACTTTCAGACGTTATTAAGGTATTAGCATTTTCGTGAGAAGGACCTGGTTCACAAACGCTAGAATCGTAATAGGTTTTAAGCTTAATTTTTCTATCACTCAGTTTTCTCTTCCTCTTACTTGTCAATAAATCAACAGTTCCCATAATCATTTTTCTCTCCGTTCTCTGATCTATTAAAAAAGCTCGTTCTTCCTTAGGAATCTTTTGGTCCTTGGAACATTTGCATAACTCTAAATCTTTACACTTACATGAACTCAAATCAAACAGTTTTTCCGAATTTCTATTAAAATTTTTAAACTTTCCTTCTGATAAACGCTTCAATGATTTTAATAAATTTTTACACTTTGTGTGGTAACTTTTAATCAATTGCATCACACGATTATGAGACACAGTAGGAATAGACGCTTTTCTCCACAAACATTCAACTTTAGATGACACTATTTCAGATATCTCATTAATAGATGGCTCCTTTTTGGAATTGTTCTCAAGTTTAAGCTGATGTCTTACTAAATTATAATATTTCATAACTTGTTTGTAAGTGGGTAGTTGATTTTCGTTAATATCTTCCGGAGCACCAAAAATGGGACAACTTGTGGATTTTCGGGTGTTATTTGAAATCTCCATGATGCACAACGTCACAAAACTAACAAAAACTACTTAAAATAGCGAAAAATGTAGATGAATGCGTGCGACCTTTCACCCGGAACGTCTAATTAGTTCCGGGTGAAAGCACCCGGAACTAATTAGACGCACTGAGACAATGACGCGTGATCGACAGTCCTCTTTCCCCGCTCCTTCCCCCGCATTGTACGGACGATTACTCTAATAGTTTAGGCTGATTATTGTTTATATTACGTTTATCTCTGAATATAAGAATGTACTATCATTATTAACCATGTAGTTCATACAATAAACTCTGATAAAATAAATCCGATTTTAACAATTTTTCCGAATTTTTAAACGTCATGCGCGGGTAATTAATATTAATAAATATTAAAAATAAATATACAACTTTTTAAGTCTTTACCCAGGTCATCTTTTGCGCACTATTACAAATCGAAATTCGGAAAAAATATTTTTCGACCCACCCTAATGTACACATGGAATGCCTGCAAATATGCCGTGTCCCAAACAGGCGGACCATTCAGCGAAATATGGGTCCTAAAAAAACCCAATGCTCATTTTCAATGGTCACCTTTTTGTCGTATTCATCGCTGTGACGGGCAGCGACAAAGACATCGAATTAACATAATAATAATTACGTGAATTAAAATTAAAAAAGAGACTGATATCCAATGATGTTCTAGTAAACAGATATGTTATTAACGCGCAAAAAGTGAAGACTAGAAAACGTCCTAATTGTGACGTGTGCTTTTAGTATGTGTCGCGCACGGCTACGAGTAACATGTTTCGCGCTCCTACTCAATAACAATAATAATTATCCAAAATGCCATCGTGTGTGTCTAGAAAGTGTACCAATTACGATACCAAAGTTAGGAAAACACAAGGGATCTCATAGCACATTTAATTAAGCAATATACTTTGATTTATGAATATATTTCATTTATTTTTCTAATATTCTGATATTTGGAGGTTAGAAAAAAGAAAGAAATGAAAAATACATTTTTTCGTAAGAACGACAAGGATGTGTGCATTCCGGACATAGAATAAAAGTACAGATGCGAGTATTAGGCAGTAAAGTCATCTTTACTCCAGAGTTCTATTTTTCTTTTAATAATATTTCTTTATAATTTTGTTTGGTACACTTAATTATAAATTAAACTTGTCGAATATAAGAAAATAGTTTATCATTACCATAATATGTTAAAATAAAGCTACTGTTCACAAGAAAAGAATTTATTTCTGCTTTTTTTTTGTGGCTTTTATTTGTGCCAAAGAGGCACAGATTATTTCGCCAATGTCACGTGCGATATTTCTTCTTTTATATTATCTTACTGTGTGACAACAGCGAGTTTGACTATTTACCGTCGTATTTATTTTTATAATATTTATTTGTTATACAGGCGTAAATACCGGCTACAAAGTCTGTACACGTGGTTTGTACCGTCTGCCTAATGAATTTGTTAGTCTATGATGGCAACGTGCGGTGATTGGTGGCCCGAATAATATTTGTTTACATTCACGCGCAATTAAAACATCTAGTTGTCTCTTTTTTCTTATTGTTTTTATCAAGCTATCCTTTTTACTTGTTACCCGGCGCGGCACACTTCTGTTTAGTATGGGTATAACATATCTGTTTATTAGAATATCATTGCTGATATCTGTATAATACATATAAGAAATATATATTTCTTAATAAAGTCATAATAATCATAAAAAAAAAAAAAAAAAAAAACGAAAAAAAAAACTCACCCTCCGGCCATTAGACAGCCACGCGCGCCGGTAACGGCAAGAGGTGTATGCTCGATTTTTTAGTATTTTACGATTATTATATTACGTAACATGCACTCGTGAATTCATGAAAAAGGAAACGTGCTTTGTTTGCAGAGAATAAAATGAAAAAAATATTAATAAGGTATGTTAATGCACACTATTATAAAATAAATATAATTTTTAAAATATGTCTTGTCATAACCTAAAATTCATTTTTAGACCACCTTCACAAAACTTTGTGCGATAAATATAAATGAGGGAGCCGTCTCGGGAGCAGCAGCATGCACGAATGATGGAACAACCTGGTACACGCGACGGAGCCATACTAATTGGGTAAATAATACAATCTAACAATATATAATAGTGGAGAAGAATTATGTTTCATATGTACACATTTGTATGTTCAATTGTATATTAATAAATTATTTATTATTTAATAGCAAAAAAAAAGGAAGAAAAAGAACAAAAAAATAATAAATAAATAAAATCTGGTATATATGTACATATTTTAAATGAGTTACTGTGTTTGAAGTTGTAAACTATATAAATATTGCTTATATTTAATACGAAACGAATTAATGGTTTATTGGTGTGATCGCATATGAGTAGAGTTGCCAGGTGTTAGGATAAAGCAGGACATACGTAGGATTTTTGATTGCTTGTCCGGCCAAAATAAGCGGCATCCCGCCTGTTAGGATTTAGGTAGGATTTTTCAATTTCGAAATTCGCGCGCGGATCGAGATCGAATCACGCCAAACGAGTATCGGCGCGACGCGGGGCGCGGCGACCGGCGGCCGCGCGTTCGGCTAGTCGAGTTGACCCGAGAACAGCCGCCCGCCCCTGCCTGCTCAGCTCGCCAGTCGCTAGCTAACGCAGTGTGTGGATGCGCATCGCTTTCTCGGATTTTGTATTCAGCGACAATTATTTTGGTGAGTATTTTACTGTACTTTACTTATGTTACTGAATTCAAATGTTACCTTTATGATTATGAGTGAGGTTAGTGTATATGTGTGATATGAATAATGCTCAAAATGCCAAAGCGAAAATGTATATTTTCAGAAGAATTAAAACGATCCTACAAAATGTTTAAGCAGGCAGCGGAGCCGTGGGAAGTTAAATGCGAGGTTTGTGATGTAATATTATCAATACAAAGTAGATGAAAGTTCGATCTGGAAAAACATTTGGGTACCGAAAAGCATCATAATAATAATTACGTGATAGTACAATCAGGACCAAGAGATGAAGTGTCGGCAGCTGAGGCTACTTTAGTTTTTCATACGGTAAAACATAATCAGTCATTTAATTCACTAGACTGTTCAGTACCACTTCAAAAGTGTCTTTATGCTGATTCAAACATTGCAAAAGAAGTAACCTCTGCAAGAACAAAGGCAGAAGCAATTTTGAAAAATGTTCTCGCGCCATATGTTTTAAAAAGAATATTGGACGAGTTGTCTGAAATAAAATAAGCGCCTCTACCGACGCAAATAATCATGGTACTATTAAGTTATTTCCGCTGTTAATTCAGTATTTTGATTACATGAAAGGCGGAATTCAGGTCTCTCTAATAGATATTCAATCACAACAAAATGAGACATCCGAAACGATATCTAATTACGTCTACGATTCTTTGCGCGACAAAAACCTCACGAACAAACTAGTGGCTTATTCGGCGGATAATGCAGCTACGAATTTTGGTGGCAAAGATAGAAATGGACAAAACAATGTTTTCGCTTTACTAAAAACTCTAACAAACAATGATCCAACAATATGTTGGAATCGGTTGCGTTGCACATATTTTTAATAATTCGGTGCACAGGGCTATAGATTCGTTGCCATTGTGCTTCGAAAGCATTTGCATTTTGCGACTTTCACAGTGCGTACTGAAGAGCTGAAAAGGATTAGCTCTGAATTAGACGTTCATTTTCAAAAAATGCTTTATCATTCAAAGACGCGCTGGCTGGATGGCTATTTTTAAGCTGTTCATTCTTTCATGGCCATTTATCAAAAGTACAGAGAAAGCTGATGTTTCTGTGAATGAGGTATTATCCAATACCTCATTCACAGAAACTGTTCTGAGATAATGAAAATGAAAAAATATATAAATGCAAGAATAGAACAAGATTTTTGTCCACTAAAAGTGCAATCTATTTTGCGTAAATTTAATGACAACGACAAGAATTCTGAAAAAGTACTTTCAGAGAAAATATTAAAAGCATGTACACAATCGCAGTAGAATATTTACAGTCATGGAATGAAAACTTATACAAAGAGACAAAACATTTTTCATGGATGTCTTTAAAAGATGTTCCTGAATGGAACCAAGTTTCTAATACTATAAGTATTTTATCACAAAACAACGTTAAAATCGATAACAGTAAATGTTTTGATCAACTGCAAAACCTGAAAAGCTTTTTAAGGGGACTACATGAGCTAAATGCAAGTTTTAAAATGCCAAAAAGTATATAATCCAATGCAATAAACCAAATGAAAAAAATATATGTTAATCTTCAGGATACATGCTAGTTATTACTTGTGTTGAAAACATGATGTAATTAATTTGGTACGATAGAAAAAAATCGCAAAGTTACCTCTAAAAAATTTCAGCTCGTAGCTTCAGTGAAAGTGGGTGAAATATTGATTGCAAGTATCCAAGATATTTTAATAACGAACGACGACGAACGAATAATTTAAAAAAACATTTTAATAAAAAAATTGAAACGAACTTTATTTGTTTTTTTGATATACCAAAAATAAATAAAAATATTTGAATTTAATTGAATCAGTTTTATTTCAAATATCAGTCAAAAACAATACAAATAATTCTAATATCCAAACTATTTTTATGAGATTTATGACTAAACCCATTGTGATTGACCGAGTTAACCAATAATTCTACGAAACCGACTTGACGATATTATTTTTATAGTAACTTTTTGATACTGACTTTTTTAACTTAATTCTTTTTCTTTGTGTACCGATATTAGTTAAACGAACAAACTCTACGCTTTTTGTCAGTGTACAAATTACGAACAGTTCCAATTTTATTTAATAAATCGATTAACAAACTTATAAAATTTAAAAATAGGTACGATTTAATATTTAGTATTACAACTAATTGAGATACAGTAAAAATTAAAGAAAAAAATGTTTAAATTAACTATTTTTTGTACATAAAATAATAATAATTTAAGTTTAATTAATTCAGTTAATTAATTCAGTCGTAGTGCGCGGGGGGACATGCCGTTTTTGTCGTTAGTGTAAGTGTGTGCGCGTGATTCTCAAGGGCAATTAGCTCCTGTAGTCCCCTTAAATAATAATAAAGAGAATGATGAATTCAAGAAAAAGTTAGCCCACAAAAAATGGGTAACATATTTTAAATCAATGAATTCTGAAGAAAGCTTTTGAGAATTTTTTACAGTATGTCAATTTTATTTTTCGATACCTGGCCACAACGCAAATGTTGAGAGAGTTTTCTCTTGGATTGGCCAGCAGTGGACCAAACAAAGAAACAAGCTAAACGTTGACACAATTTCTAAAATTTTAATTGTAGAGTATAATTTAAAACACATGTCATGCAAAGATTTTCATGACAACATATTAAAAGAAAAAGAAGTTTTAAAGCAAATTTCTGCTGACGAAAAATATTAGGTTATTAGTTGTTGTCATACTTGTCATACAAGCTTTTAAAGTTTAAAAGTTTAGTTTTGTTTAAATAAAGGAGAAGATATGTATATGTTTTGTTTCGCTTACGTTACGTTGATTTATTTTTGTTGTTATGTTTAATTTTGATAATGTGAAGTAAGAAAATAATTTTTGTTTTGTTATAATATAACGACTGATAATTAAGAGAGTTAGAGACTGATTTATAATAAAGAAATATTAGCTTGATTTTGCTTTTGCTTTATTAAAATGCAATCAGAAAATCCCGGACTTCCATTTTTTTTAAGTAACACCAAAATTTTTCAAAACTGTGAGACATCCGGATTTTTCGACCGAATGTTAGGACAAAAAAAAATTAGTTTTACACTTTTTATAAAAAAATGGACAAAAAAAACGAGATGTCCGGATTTTTTACCCAAATGTCAGGACAAACTCACAGGTCTGTCCGGCGGCACGAATGATGTGTACATGACACTAATGCACTTGCATAATAAATTAAAAATTATGGCATTTATTTACCTTTGAATTTTTAATCCTAAAGTCATAAATAAAAAACACATGTGGAATCAGTTTATAATTAAAAAGTCTGAAAGTCTGTTCATATTGAGATCAGAATAAAATACAATTTAAAATAAAACGTTCAAATATTCGTCTACCGATTATTTGAAAATTTAATTTCGAATTGTTTTTCTATAACATAAACATTAAAATTAATAAAAGATATAGATATTTGTATGATTATGATTTTCGAACATCTATTTTTAGGTATTTTTTTCCATACTATCTACTTAAGGGAGACTTCGTCCTTGGAGTGCCATATTTCAGGCGTTTAGTTTTGTTTTTTGAGAAAACGAATATAGCTTTTTGAGTGTAGTTTTTTTCTGGCTTTAATTCAGGACATACAGAACCGTAAAAAAAAAATTATTTAAAAAAAAAAAACAAAATGGCGGTCGTTTCAGCTCCGCAAAGGCTAGTCCTCAAATCGCGGGAGGAAAACGGCTGACATCACTGCTCCCGCATTGTTGATCTGAATCACAAATTTGAAGTATATTATCAATGTGTGACCCTTTGGCCATGGAATGACGGATGGGTTTTTCGATTTGTACAAATTTCGAAAAATGTTGGCACTTTAAAAAAAAATCGAATTTTCGCGTTTTTTTTCGCATAAAAAGTTAAATAATAATTGCAAAAATGTATATATCGAAAAAACAATCCGTCATTCCATGAAGACATGTTCTCTGAGTATGCTCTCCAAATTTCAGGTCGATATGTTAATTACAGCGGTCAGAAGAATGTCAGCCATTTCTAAAAACGTGTTTTCGAGAAAAACGCGTTTAAAGTTTTGTTATGTGCTCAGAATGCCTGGTCCATAGAGGCATCCCTCCTCTTCTTCTAGCCTCTCATGTCGAGCCGCTAACATCTCCCTCTGCTCAATCCGGGCCTTTTTTGCCACGTCGGTCACCTGCTTCTCCGCGCGCTTGATCCTTGCTTTGTTCCGTGAATGGACCCAGCTCTCGGCGAATTGGCCAATCCGGACACTCATGAGATCCATGACAATTAACAATGATTCCTCACCTTCGTTGAAGATAATCACTGCTAATTCCGTGGCAATATTGACCACATCTGTGCCGGAATGAACTTCCTTGGGCGCACGCATCCAAATCATTTTATTGAGTGACTCATTGCTGTTCTGAGTATGAGCACCCAAACATCTTTTGAGCAAATCGTCCGAAGACAAGTCTTTGTATATCGGCTCGATGGCTTTCAGAACCGTGTCACAGAGAGGAGTTTTGTGCTTATATGAAGACAAAGTATTAGACGCTTGAGCTTTACGCCACGTACACCAGCTGTCTTCTCCTTGTGGACACTTCTCATGTTGGGGTTTTTTATCCGTGGAGCTCTTGTGATAATACGTGGCCCATATCGCGTCCTTCATGGCTTGCACAGAATGTGAATTTCGGCGGATAGCAAGACCATAGTATTTAGTGAGTTCTCCGATCACTTTATCTGTGAGTTTGCCTGCCCCTTTGCCTCCGAGTCCCTTGGTTCCTTTTTTCAAATTTCTCAATCTCGTTCCCAGTCTTTTTTCGACGTGACCAACACATTCTTTTTATTGTACAGTAACGTCATCATAGGGATTGGCTTCAAGTAATCCCTTAAACGTTTTACTATCACCATCCCCGACGTAAGTGACGTATTTGACTTCGTGCAATTCTAGCGATCGGAGAAACATTTCGATGATTGCGTCGGTTTCCATCTTTCCTGCGGAACCGTCGTGCCGTTTGCAGTGCAAGTTTCCAAGTGTTTTTCCTTCCATTCATCGTAAGCAGCAAGATCTTCATCTTTTTTTTTCTCCCAAAAGCTGCAAGATTGGCAAAATTTCGATTTGACCATGGCGTCGACAACTTTTTTGGTGTGGTATCCAATGAGACTGGTCACGCCAATGAGAGATGAAAATCCTCTCATTTTCCATGTTCCATCTCCTGAAACGATGAAATGATCTTCCTGTAGCCCCCGAGAAACGTTTTCTTTCTTCTCCTCTGCTACAGCTTTCTTCAGAACTATGTCGTAAACCGATTTCGTCGCGATTTTTATATTTTCTAGACAACCGTAATACACTGTGGTCGTCATTCCGCTACAAATGTCCATCATGCCACAAAACCTGCTCAAACCCTTTATTCCGAGGCCTAATAAACGGAAAACAAACACTATTCGGCGATTTATTTCATAAGCTTTACCGATAAGTGGACACGAAGCAACACTTTTTTCCCCGCAATCGCATTTCAAATTCAGTTTGAAACCGAGGCCTCGTCGATCACGCATGGAAAAAGCGATTCGTCCGTTGCACTTTCTACACAAAACGTTATCGGATAAAAAGTTAAAAACTAAAACAAATTCAAAAAGCAGTACACTGAATCAACACTTCGTTCATAACTTCCCAATTTGCCACTTTGTAGAATTTTCTGCGCTGACGTGCTTGTAAACGACCTGTTCTTTTCAAATTCCCAGCGATTAACAGGGGGCGGATACGATCTCTTGCGCCCGTACTGTTTCGGTTGATCTTTGGTACCCTTTCGAGGCATATTGCGCACAAATATCACAGAAATAACTTGGAAATACGGAAAAGAATAAAAAAAACACGCTACAATGTTATCGCTTTCAATGCGAAAATTTGACTTCGCCAGACTGGAATAACTGTTGCAAAATCGAATGAAGACAAAGTAGGGACCTTATTCAAAAGTTTCTGTGCATTAAAAGGCTCTGTATAATTACGTGAGATGGGCTAAGACTTGCAGGAACCTAGCTAGCCGGACGCTCCTCTGAGACGGACAGAGCGCGCTGACGGTATCAACTTCAAAAGCGTTTAAAATATTGTTAACGCTTGAAATCCGGGAAACGCTTCGACAGATTTATTTCTACTTACATGTAGATTGAAAATCAGTAAAAAATAGTTTCAGAGTCTATTCAATCATCATTCTAATAATTTTTTTTAAATGTAATTATTTTCTTTATCACTCTATTGTCTATTTAATATTATTTATTTTGAATTATTTATAAATCGAAAAGGAATTCCTGTTCATGTCCGGTTTTGTTGATTATTAATTATGAATGGCTGATTTTCCCAATTCCCTTTTATTTCTGCTAGTCTTTTTATATTTAAACTATTGTTTGTCTTACGTACTCCAGAAGTTGATGAATTATTGTTTTGATTAGTATACCGAATGGAAATGTCACTCAACAGCTTAATACGTTTGTTTGGCGGAATGATTTTAACATTCTGGACTGCTGATGAAATGGCGCTATTATAAATTTTATGTACTAGCATATGTTTATCATTGTGTTCACATATATTGTTTAAGAAAACGAAACAGCTGAGTTTTCTGAATTTCAAAAAAATTCGGATTGGGTGTTCCATATGACTTGGTGTACCGACATAGTACCCTTGAAAGGATGTATGTCTTTGGGAAGTCGTATTTCTTTTTCTATAATTTCGTGTTCTTTAACTACTCTTATTTCGATATTTTTAACATTTTCACGAACAGCTTTAACAAAAGTCGCAAAGTTACCAACGTCGCGCCCGCATTTGACTTGGAAATCGGCAGTCCTCTTAACCACAGCACCAATGCCATCTGGCGCTCCCTTTCCATGGCCACTTTCTTGATAGTTTCAAGTGACTGTTTTTAAAGATGGGAAGGTATCGCGAAGCTGTGTGATCATATAAAATATTTGTTTATTTCTGTATTGACTCGTTGGACTATCTGTTTTTTTTTAAAACAATTTATAAAATTACACATATCAAAACAATAAAAGCAACAAAAAACCACTGAGGTTTCAGCCAGTGCTATCGTAGTCTACATAATATACATGTCGGAGTCAGTCGTCACATCAACGCAAAGATAAAAGTACCCACCTTGACTTGATTGATTTGTTGTTTACTCAATGATTATTACAATTAGCTAGATTTTTAATGCAAATCTTTTACGACAATTCCTAATTATATCTGGTATGATTTACTAGCTACCTGCTAATTGATTTATGACGACTAGTTTCGATTTCGGTAATTGTTAATAACGTTACGAAACATTATAAACGATTATTTAATTTGTATCACAGAAATAACTCCAAATTGACTGTTCTTGATTAACGATAATTCATATTGGAATATTTTATGACTAAAAGTCATAATAGCAGATTTAATTAGTTTGTATTTTCATTTTGGTAAACACGTGGCTAGCGTTTCGCGCCATGGACAGAGTTGTTGGGAGTAGGGGCTAGGGTATAAATACCGTGTTCACTGGCTAGTCTTCAGTCGATTTCCAGGATCGACTCAAGCAAGAGCTCTAGCTCCCGACAAAACTGTCGGTTTACCCCTCAGGCTTGACTGCCTTTACTACGCTATTTAGTTAGCTGTACTTGTCCGCTTGTACGCGGTTACGCTGCCCTTCGGCATATTGCTTTCGCTGTATATCTCTGGCTTATCTGTTTGCTTTTTTTTGATTGTGTATAAATTATTTTAAGACCATTACTGTAATTATTGTAAATAATAAATCTGTTGTTATTTAAATTAATTGCTATTTCTTAAAATGGGAGCCCGACCTTCCGACGATCCGTCTAATACCGCCCCCGATCCTATATCAGAACTGGGATCTGAACAGATTGAATCAAGGACAGAAGGCCCATGGCGGGCATTACTTGATCTTCAGAGCCGTAACATGGCACAATTGATAGATGCTATACAGGGACCATCTTCATTTTCTCCCACTGTTCATTTGCCTGAATTTAATCCAGACTTGCCCGACTCCAATGCTCGCGCTTGGAGCACCACCGTCGATCTTTGTTTCTCGGAGCAGCCGCTTAATGGAAGCTCGTTAATTATTGCCTTAAGCAAGTCGTTAAAAGGCCACGCCTCAACATGGTTTTCACAAGTATCATATGGCGGTATGACATGGACAGAGTTCAAGAATCTTTTTTTTTCTCGGTATGACGTGACAGAGACTTCCGCTGCTACTCTCATAAACGTTCATAGTAGTCAACCAAAAGATGGAGAATCTTTAGCCGCATACGCTAACCGTTTGGTTACGTCCCTTACCTCTTCATGGAACGGCTTCAGTGTCGAAAAAATAGCTGTCGCAACAGTTTTAGCCCATGTTTCCAAATTTGACTCCCGCGCTCATCGCCTTGCATTCACTACTGAAGTCTCTTCTAGAAATGAGCTACAGAAGGAACTAAATGTTTTCTCTCATCTAAAACGAAAGTCGAGTTTTTCATCTGACCATGCAGAGTCTAACGCAAAGCGTTTCAAGCAAACTATAGTTTGTCACTACTGCGGAGTGTTAGGGCACAAATCAACTAACTGTCGCAAGAAACTTGCAAATTCTAAAACAGTATCTGCCAACACCGGAACCTCATCGAAGCTGACATCATCGAAGATGACACCATCGAAGACCATCTGCTTCCGCTGCGGGGAGTCCGGTCACATCGCGCCGCGCTGCCCGACTACAGCAAGCGGACGCCCGCCGGGCTCGAGCAGCAGCGCCGGGAGCCAGGCGTCGAGCGCTCACACGTCCAGCCCTTATCCAGCTGATGTCAGGCGCGTTGATGCCTGTGAAGTACGACCTGTCATGGGTGTACTAACGCAATCCGGTGAGGAACTTTCATTCTGTTATGACTCTGGGGCGGAATGTTCTCTCATTCGTGAAAGTTGTTCGAGCAAATTGTCAGGCAAACGATTTTGCAATAGTTTAGCTTGAAGGTATACTCGTGAATCATGTAGATTTTCTTTCTAGAAATTCACTACCCGAACCCCCGTATTCAGTCATTTAGATAACAATACTGAACAAAAGCGCGTTGATACTACAACTCTGTCCGGTAACTGGCTTTTGGCTGAACAACAGCGTGATCCTGAAATAGAATTGATAATATCAAACTTGAAAAACAATTCTCTTTCCCCTGATGTCGCTCAAACTTACGAATTGCGATCGGGTGTTCTGTATCGTAAAATACAACGTAATGGTCAAACGCGTTCATTGCCTATCGTACCTCGAGCGTTTCGGTGGTCTGTCATAAATCATGTCCATGAGTCAATTATGCACTTAGGATGGGATAAAACTCTCGAAAAGGTTTACGAACATTATTGGTTTGATAAAATGGCTAAATATGTCCGAAAATTCGTAGAAAATTGTATCACATGTAAGGTTTCCAAGTCTCATTCTGGAAGAGTTCAAGCAGAACTACATCCTATTCCCAAAGTTAACATACCTTGGCACACAGTACATGTTGATGTCACAGGAAAGCTTAGTGGAAAGAGTGACCTTAAGGAGTATGTCATTGTTTTGATAGATTCTTTTACCAAATATGTCTTACTGTATCATAGCCTACAAATAGACGCATCAAGTTGCATAAAGGCCTTAAAATCTAGTGTTTCCTTATTTGGTACACCTTCAAGAGTAATTGCTGATCAAGGTCGTTGCTTTGCTAGTAAAAATTTCAAAGACTTTTGTGATTCCCATAAAATTGCCTTGCATTTGATAGCAACAGGCTCTTGCAGAGCCAATGGTCAGGTCGAACGCGTTATGCGAACTTAAAAAAGCATGCTTACTGCCATTGAAACCAGTGATCGTTCATGGCAAGACGCAATTGAGGAAGTTCAACTAGCTCTTAATTGTACAACTCACCGCGTTACTAAGGCTAGTCCTTTAGAATTGATGATAGGGCGAGTCGCGAGACCTCTATCCTTAATGGCTGTAGACGACGCTGAAATTCAAATTGATCTAACTACTGTGAGAGAACATGCTGCCCAGGCTATGAAAGAAAGTGCCGATTGTGATAAAGCTCGTTTTGACAAATCTAAGGCTTCTCCAAATAAATTTAATGTTGGTGACTTTGTTCTTATTAAAAATGAAGAAAGAAACCAGACTAAATTAGACCCCAAATATAAAGGCCCATTTAAGATTGTAACTTTATTAGATGGTGACAGGTATTTGTTAAAATCTCTTACTGGTAATAGAACTTACAAATATGCCCATGACCGTGTAAGAAAAATGCCCCAATGCCCTGTTGATTTAAATTATGATGATGATAGTGATGACAGCTGTTCCATCGCAGACACGCAGTTGCCACATGACTAGATGTCTATTTTGACTCCTGGATGTCTATTAGAATCTTACGCGGGATATCTATCTTGATTCCAATGCGAGATGTCTATCTTGACTCCTGGTTGTCTATTTTGACTCTTGGATGTCTATCTTGACTCCTCGATGTCTATTTTGACTCCTGTATGTCTATTAGAATCTTATGCGGGATATCTATCTTGATTCCAATGTGAGATGTCTAACTTGACTACTGGATGTCTATTTTGACTCTTGGATGTCTATTTTTGACTCCTAGATGTCTATTTGACTTTTTGTGATATATTGAGTATCTGTGGCCAGCTGTACTATCTGTACTATCTGTACTATCTGTACTATCTGTACTATCTGTACTATCTGTACTGTACTGTCTACTGTGTTATTTTTGGGCAGGTGTATTTTTTTCAGTCATGTTGTCATTAATTAGTTATTTATTGGTCAGGAAGGCCGCACAATGTTTTACTTGGTTATATTTTGTTACAGAACTACACGAGGACGTGTGAATCGTCAGTTCTGGCCGTGTCGGAGTCAGTCGTCACATCAACGCAAAGATAAAAGTACCCACCTTGACTTGATTGATTTGTTGTTTACTCAATGATTATTACAATTAGCTAGATTTTTAATGCAAATCTTTTACGACAATTCCTAATTATATCTGGTATGATTTACTAGCTACCTGCTAATTGATTTATGACGACTAGTTTCGATTTCGGTAATTGTTAATAACGTTACGAAACATTATAAACGATTATTTAATTTGTATCACAGAAATAACTCCAAATTGACTGTTCTTGATTAACGATAATTCATATTGGAATATTTTATGACTAAAAGTCATAATAGCAGATTTAATTAGTTTGTATTTTCATTTTGGTAAACACGTGGCTAGCGTTTCGCGCCATGGACAGAGTTGTTGGGAGTAGGGGCTAGGGTATAAATACTGTGTTCACTGGCTAGTCTTCAGTCGATTTCCAGGATCGACTCAAGCAAGAGCTCTAGCTCCCGACAAAACTGTCGGTTTACCCCTCAGGCTTGACTGCCTTTACTACGCTATTTAGTTAGCTGTACTTGTCCGCTTGTACGCGGTTACGCTGCCCTTCGGCATATTGCTTTCGCTGTATATCTCTGGCTTATCTGTTTGCTTTTTTTGATTGTGTATAAATTATTTTAAGACCATTACTGTAATTATTGTAAATAATAAATCTGTTGTTATTTAAATTAATTGCTATTTCTTAAAATGGGAGCCCGACCTTCCGACGATCCGTCTAATACCGCCCCCGATCCTATATACATAACATTTATTAGTAATAGTCACTTATAATATTCTTTTTATATAATTTACTACTACCTACTTATCCTATAATACAACTACGTACTATATAATACAAAACCAAATATTTAAAAAAAAATAAAAATATTTTGATGCTTATATACGAATGATTTTTTATTTCAAAGTATTTAAGTAATAATGTTTCAATTTAGTTTTAATATTTTGACTTGAAATATCTTTATACAAATACTTTATTAGTCGAGGCACAATAAAGCCGGTTGTACGCTTACCGTATTCATTGTTGGCGGACTGAGTACGTAGCCGTCTCTAAGTGATCGCTCGAGTGCATACAGGATGTTCAGTTATATTTATTAATGAGTAGTTGAAAAATTGTTCCTTAAGTAATAAAAACTTTACTTTTTAAGAAACAGGTAAAATTTTGCAGTGTTTAAAGAGGCCCATCTCATTATTACGATGTTGGTCTTTTATGTTAGGTGACACTAATGCTTTGACAATTTTAAGTTGAAGATTATAGATCTTATCAAGGTAGGTTTTATGTGTACGACCATAAATACTAAGACCGTATTGCACGTAGGATTCACCCAATGCATGATATAACATAAGTTTCACCCTAAACGGGACCCTATTTTTTATTATTTTAATATATGCAAGAAACTGTCTTAAATTATCACATACTCGTTCGATGTGATTTTTCGCGACAGAACTAGCGTCAGAAGGTGACGATGAGCAATTATGGAGTGAAGGTGATGATGTTCCACTGCAAGACTATGCTTCAACTCAAACTTACGAAGGCAGAGATGGAACAATATGGAAAGACGAACCTGAGAAGGTAAGTCGAACACCTCGACACAACATAATTCGCGGTAGTATTCATATGGTAATTCTTCCTCCCGGGCAACATATAGTAAATCCAACAGACAGTTTTCACATATTTTTCAACAAACGTATGTTAGAAATTATAGTAAAACATACCAATTCTGAAGCACATACAGTGTTACATAATCGATGGAAACCAACAGACACAATCGAAATACAAGCATTTATAGGTCTTTTATTGACTATAGGTCTCAATAAACAGGTAGGTGTCGATTTTAGAGAATACTGGGATCCGATATTTGGAAATCCGATATTTCGTGCTACAATGGAAAAAAACAGATTTGCTTCTTTGCAACGATTCTTGAGATTTGATGATAAAAATACAAGAAATCTCAGAAAATCTAAAGATAAACTTGCACCTATTAGAGAGTTATGGGACTGTTTGAACCTAAATCTAAAAAAGGTTTATTTGTCTGGAGAAAATCTTACGATTGATGAACAACTGGTACCTTTACGAGGACGAGTATCTTTTAAACAATATCTGCCTAGCAAACCTGATAAGTATGGTATGAAAATATGGTGGATCTGTGACAGCAAAACCAGTTATCCTCTTTTTGGTATACCATATTTAGGGAAAGAAGAACAAAATAGAGCGGAAAATTTGGCATACACTTTAGTGAATCAGTTATGTGAACCGTACTTTCACAGTAACAGAAACGTTACTTTTGACAATTATTTTACAACCATTGAAGTTCCCAAATCCTTGGCATAAAATTGTCTCACAATAGTTGGAACTATGAGAAAAAATAAGGCCTGTATACCTCCAATTTTTCAACCCAACAGAACAGGTGTCATTGAATCCAATATCTTTGGTTTTTCTAAAAATGTTACATTAATATCCTATGTACCAAAAAAAAAAACCGTGCTGTTATTTTCTTGTCAACGATGCATCATACTAAAGAAATAAATGTAAACAATAAGAATAAATCTGAAATAAATTTGTACTATAACTCCACCAAGGGAGGTGTTGACACACTCGATCAGATGGTTCATGAATACACAGTTCGGCGTAAAACAAACAGATGGCCTGTTGCGTTTTTTCAAAACATGATAGACGATGTGGGGGTTGCATCTCTTATTATATGGAAATCATTGTATCCTACTTGGAACCAGCGTAAAATGAATACCTGCAGAAAACTATTTTTACAAGAAGTAGCAACTGAGTTGGTGACACCTCATATAAAAAGACGAAACAAAAAAGGTCTGACGAGTTATCATTTAGCAACCATCCAAGACGTAGTAGGAACATCTGATACTACACAACATCGAGTTCGCGGCTTGCTACTAACGAGTACACACTGTTATTTCTTTATGTGTGATTGTCTCAAGTTTAAAATAGTTCAGACTTTACGTTGCATTTGGAAATATATATCAATTTGTAGCTAAAGAAGTGATGAAAGTGATAGTGTTTATTTCATCCTACAACAATAAACAGTAAGTGAAATAAAGACGCAAACATTTTAATAACTTTTTAAAACTGCTCTAAATCTGCACGGTAGCAGCTCGTACCACTGAGTCATCGCGTACTGTGTCGCTCCGCGGCCATTGACCTCTTTCTACGCGTTGCTTACTCTTTTACGCTGCTGCTTTGAAGCTATCTTCGCTCTTTGTTGCTTGCCGCTTGCCGTTGTATATCAGCAATATGAATTGCGCGGCGTGTCGCTGCGCTTTAAACGACGGTGAAGAAGTTTTGCATTGCAGCAAGGGTGAATGTTATAAACATTACCTTCTATGTAGTGGTATAAAAACTTTTGAGTCAACCAATGCTTCTTCCTGGATTTGCCCTGAATGCTCATGCTCTTCGAAAAAAGGCGGAGATAACAGTTTAACTCCAGGCAGTCTCCATAAGAAAATTCGAGACCCAAATGTCACAATCCGTAAAAGACCTGCGGTTGTAATTGACGAGGAGTTCCAAAATAATATTAGCATTACAGAGTTATATTTAGAAATAAAAGCTCTTCGTGACGAGATTTCGTCTCTTAAAAATCAGCTCAACCAAGCGACTGCTTCTATCATAACCTACCAAAATAAACTAGATGAGTTCTGCGTTTTACACAAAGACCCTTTGGAACAAAAAAGGAGCGGAAAGGAGCAGCAATTTCAATTGGTAACACAAGATGTAAAGTTTAAAAAACCTTGTGATCGAATCGCTGCTACAAACAAAATACCTGCTTCTAGAATAGATACCAAGCTTATGGAGTTGGAATCTTCACAATCATCGGATGAAATACCACGCAAACAGAAAAGCCAAATTTCTAATTATGTGATACATATTAAATGTGAGTTTTGAGCCTGCGGCAATTGATACATTGGACTGTGAACGACAATCTCAATCGTTGGAAAAGACAGTTGATAATGGAGAATGGACTGCTGCCCGCAATAAGAGAAACATGAAGCGCGTCTCACTTCGAGGCACAGCAAGTCCGTCGTTTACGTCTTTAAAAGCTGTAGAACCTCGGAAATATCTACATTTATGGAATATGGAATCCGATGCGCAAGATATTCTTAGCTACTTGCGACAACTTTGTCCCGAAGGAACCTGTATTGTGGAGGAGCTTTAACCTAAAGGAAACTATAAATCGTATAAAATAGCTGTACCAGAGGCATAGTATAAGACTTGTTATTCACAAAATGTATGGCCGATTACCGCTAAAATAAAACCTTGGATACAATTTAGAAAACCTTACAACTTACCACACAATAGTAAGGTTGAGTCCCAGCAGCTCTTTCGAGACCAAATCCGATAGAATCCCTCGCAGAACTAAGATCATGTTTAACGTTCTATACCAAAATGTACGCGGTATTAGAACAAAGCTTAATATCTAGAGAAATAATCTCTTACAATCACCGGTTGTTATAGTTGCGGCAACAGAAACATTTCTTGACGAGTCGATTGAAGATGCTGAGGTTTCTTGCGGTGGTTGGAGCGTAATTCGAAGAGATCGCTGCACACCTTGTGGTGGCGTCATGATCCTTGGTCGCCAAGGCATCACCATGCGACGTCAGCAAGATTTGGAAACTGATGCTGGTGAGGACTTATGGGTGTCCTTCACGCTTCACAATCGGCCCGTACATATCTGTGTGGTATATATAAAGCCAACTGCAATTGATGCTGATTACTTAAGTTGGTTTACTAAAGTAGAATCAATCATTCACAATTTAAATGGCTTGGTTTTTATATTTGGTGATTTAAACCTTAACAGTGCGTCTAATAATATGTAAATACTGTCGCAGTGTCAGTTGTGTCTTCGGAAGGCCTAGTCAGTCCAGATTCATATCACCCGCCCTTAGATATCTCTTTTGGTTAAGATTCCTTTCCACATTATGATCGCATCGAGTGCTGTAATATTAGTAGCTCCAAAGACTAGAACTTTAAAAAATGCAATTATGAGCTTCTAACACGCTTACTCTCTGCAACTTCTTGGAGTGAAGTCATAAATTCTGATGACACGGATACCGCGGTGTCTAACTTCTATAAAATTATTTATAATTTATTTGATAGTTGCATTCCTAAGAAAGATTAAGACTTAGGACTTAGGCCAAAAATAGTTAACCAGTACCCAGTGTGGTTCACTAAGTATTTATCAAAGAATATAAGCGTAAAAAAAACTACGTAGAATATGGAAAAGGTCACAGACAGAGTCTGATTACAGGTGCTTTTTTAATATGAGATCTTAATTAAAGGAACAAATAGCCATAGCTTATGACACCTATATAAATAATAACGAGGCTAAAATAAGGAGAAACCCTGAAAATTTTTGGTTCACGTGTCAAGTTTGCGTTTCAAGGGGGGACTCGAACCCGCTGTTGACGTTGATGGCGAGCGTTTGGTAGGAGCCCAAGCAGCCCAAGCGTATGCTAGTTTTTTCGCGAGCGTATTTCTCCCTGAAGTTCCGGAACTTAATAGTGATAGGGCCAGTAGTCATGGTGACTGTCATAGTAATGTTATAAATACAGAATATATTTCACCAGACCAAGTAAAACGTAGTATAAGCAATCTTAAGCTCAGCAGTTCTATAGGACCAGATCAACTCCCACCAACAATACTAAAGAAGTATAATGAATTTGTGCGTTCCCTTACTTAAATATTTAATCTTTCTCTGAAAACAGGTGTTTACCCTTCGCAGTGGAAACTATCACGAGTCACACATATTCCTAAAACTGGGAATTGTGTAAATATTGAGGATTTTCGTCCTATAGCTATTTTGTCTTTCCCGGCAAAGGTATTTGAGAGCACTCTTAAAAATTTATTATATAAGCAAATTAATTTACATCTCTCCGACAAACAACATGGTTTTAGAAGTAAGCGTTCAGTTAATAGTAACCTGTTGATATTAGTTGATTATATCTTCATCTGTTTAGATCGTGGGGGTCAAGTGGATGTAGTATACTTTGATTTCAGGAAGACATTTGATACAGTAAATAATTATATTTTGTTAACTAAGTTAAGTAAAATTGGTTTTGCTCCTAACCTTTTACGGCTTATATCACACTACCTGCGTGATCGTAAGCAGTTCGTACGCCTCGGCCTGTATGAGTCAGAGGAGTACTATACGCGTTCTGGAGTAAGTCAGGGCTCGATATTAGGTCCTCTTCTTTTCTTGATAATGGTCAATGACCTACCTTCGGTGCTCAGTGAAGTCAAATGTCTGTTATATGCAGACGACTTGAAATTGTACTGCGAAGTAAAATCCGAGGCTGATTGTGTCGCTCTTCAAAAGGATATTGACGCTGTGAAAGCTTGGAGCGCGGTCAACGAAATAGATTTTAATATTAATAAATGTTCGGTGATGACTCTCATACTTAACAAGCATCCAATCCATTTTAACTATAAATTAGGTCAAAATCCGTTACCTAGGGCGGCTCTTACAAAGGATTTAGGTGTTATGTTTGACCCCAAACTAACTTTCCATAGCCACATATCTGCGCTCGCCGCAGAATCTTTTAGGCGTCTGGGATTCGTGCTGCGCAATACCCGTGAGTTTCATGACCGCCGCACTATAAAGCTTATATATGATTCGCTAGTACGAAACAAATTGGAAACCAGCTCTTGTATCTGGAATCCATACGAAAGTACCTATGCTCTTCTATTAGAAAAGGTCCAAAAAGCTTTCCTTAGGTACTTATACAAGCGCCTTCATGGATTTTACCCTTATCTCTTACCCAACTAATTTTTTGCTAGGTCACTTAGGATTCAATTCCCTGGAAACACGACGAGCTTTTGGCCAGCTCGTTACTATTTGTAAGGTTCTCACTGGTAGAATAGATTGCATTGAGCTACATAACAAGTTGTGTTGTTTATCTGCGACTAATAATTTTAGTCTTCGGCAATGTCGCCGCCGTAAGCTCTTATTTATCCCCTCTTGCCGCACAGTGCTCGATCTCCCTTACCGCGCACACTGTCTGCATTGAACACCCTTTTGACGGAGACCCCTCACTGTGACATATTTGCAGATCATTGGAACATTGTTGTCAATCAATGTTTGCAGTTTTGTGAACGATATAATTGTACTATGTTTTTAAATTGACACTCTAAAAATCAATTGAGCTATATATTTATTATTAGTTTCATTCTGCTTTGTATTTAGTTTATGTAATTAGTGTTTTGTTTGTGCATTTATATAATTTTCTTAAATGTAATAATTAAAAATTAGTGTAACTGGATATTGTCCGTTCTAATTATTTCAATAAATAAATAAAAAAACATCGAGCTCCTCAATCCTTCAAATTAATCCTTCCATAAAAGATTTATTTAACGCACTTAGACCGATACACTACGACACCATTGTGGCAGCGACAAAAATAGTGGGAAAGTATAACTCTGAAAAAGATAGATTTGAATCACCTACATTTGCTATGAACATTTCTACTAGTATATAAATAAAATTTTAACAAAAAGAAAAACCGAATTCAAACAAAACACTATTTTAAAACAAAGAAAAATGCACTAAAAAGTAATAAAAATAATTAAAGGTAAAATGAAATGAAAAATATTAGACTACTTAGAAGTCGATTTACGATTATATAACGTAGTTATAGTTATTGTTATATTTGGAACCGGTGTCATTATTATGTTACGCTGAGATCACAAAGATGCAAAAACGTGAACCTACCTACGAATTATTTAAATAGAAAAAAAAATATTAATAATAATAAGTGAGTAATACTATAAAATACTAATTTCTGTTTTTCTTTTTTAAATGTGTTTTAATATAATCTAAATCACAATAATATTACTTTTGATTCTTTGCATTTATCGTAAGTATAAATTAATATAGCGAACATATTATTACACAAGGTCGCAAGCAGGTCGAGACGTACCGTTTAACAAATATCATAACAATCAAATAGAGGTTGAAATCTATTCACTAAATAGTCTAACCAAGTCTGGTCAATACTCCACCTTGCCAATGGGCCATGCACTGTAAGGTGAGTAGATTTGATTACATATTAAAAAACGTTATAAGATTATATTGAATTATCATTTTATAGTTATGACATATACATATACATCTATAAAATCTCATCTATATAACTACATACAGACACACATACCTACATATTATACACACACACACACACACGAACATGTATATATATTCATGCATATGTATACAATTAAATATAAATCATTATAATATATTTAAATTAACAAAGATAAATAAAATCAATTGCTATGTTTGCTTTTGTTTATCAAGAAGAAATTTTCTGTATTTGTTTCTAAAATTATGAATTATATTTAGGTTCCTCAATGGCGGTGGAAGGTTGTTCCAGCACTTGGTGGCGGCGTATCGAAAACTACCTGAGAGAGAGGCATAAGAAGTAAATATGATTTCGATCTGGTTGCTTGTGATAAAGGTATGGTGGAAGTTTAAACTTGATTACCCCGAATAAGAGCGTCATAAAATGCAGATGCCTACGGTATTCCATTCTCATAATTCCTGCGTTATTTAAATATTGTGTGACATGCGTACGTGGAGGTATATCGAAGCAATATCTCGCACAAGCATTTTGCACCTTTTGCCCACCCACCACAACATCGGCGTAATTTTGATTTGGATAATACTAATGTGTCAGTAGGCGGATTCTTACATTTACTTTTAAAAACTTTCTTATTTGGTATAAAACTTTTAGACGATAAAAGCAACTTTTAACTGTATTATGAATATGTTTTTCAAATCTAAGGCCATAAGTACGCCAAGATTATACGCTTCTGTAACTCTTTCAATTGATTCATCATGAATTTTAACCATAGGTATTTCCCTTGATATCAGTTGTATTTGATTCGCCGTGCCTAGTATTACAAATTTAGACTTTTGTGGATTTAGCGCTAAACAATTTGCTTCTGACCAACCTGCTATGTTTTTTAAATCTTCATTTAGCTTAAGTACAGCATTATGAGTTTCATTAGGTGGAAAAGATATATATATTTGTATGTCGTCAGCGTACATATGGTAACGGCAGTTTTTTAAGACCTTTGTTACGTCAGCGCAATATATAATAAACAGTAGAGGACCAAGTATCATTCCTGGGGGGTACACCTCTAAGAACTTGCCTACATTACGATGATTTTATGGTGCCATCTTCATGTTTAAGTTCTACGGTTTGCGTTCTACTACCCAGATAACTGGTGAACAATTGTATAGCTTCTACGCTAAGTCCATAGTAGTATAGTTTAGCTAGTAAAAGAGAGACGTTAATCGTATCAAATACCCTAGAGTAATCCAACAAAACCAGTATAGCGCCATTACCTTTATCTTGCGCGTTTAATATTTCGTCAACCACATCAATCAGTGCAGTTGCAGTACCGCGATGTTTACGGAATCCTGACTGTCTCATGGGTAATATATTATTGGTCTCTAGAAAATCAGATAGCTGATTATATACTATTTTTTCTAATACTTTGGATAAACATGGCAGGATACTTATTGGCCGTAGATCCTTATTTTCTGAGGGATTATTATTTTTAGGGATAGGCTTAATTATCGCTTTCTGCCATATTATAGGAAATATGCTCTGGGTAATAGAAAAATGTTTTTGCTCATTATGCCTCATATTCAAGAAATTATTACTACTATAATTAATATGTATAGTAGTAATAATTTCTTGAATATGAGGCATAATGAGCAACAACATTTTTAGAGATATTCCATCGGCCCCAACAGCATTTGATTTAATACTACTTATTAATTTATTGACAACTGTACAATCGATTGTTTTGATGTAGAATGTAGCATCACCATAAAGTTGACTGTTAAAGTATGCTATATCAGTTTGAGAAGCATGAGGCCTGCCTGGTAGTTGGAGAAAGTGATCATTAATACCATCTGGATCATCAAAATGAGCGGGCAAAAGTTTGTCTTTCTTATTATTAAAGTTGACATGGCGCTTAATATGTGACCATAAGTATCGCGAATTTTTGTAATTATTATTAATAAATAAAGTAAAATAAACCGTTTTTTCTGTATTTATGGCCGATTCTACTGATATTTTAAGTTGCTTATAATAGTTAACATGAGCTTCTATCTTCGTACTACGGCATCTAATTTGTGCTTCATTTCTCCGTCTCATCATTAATTTTCTTTTTTAATTTAAAATACAACATCCACAGGCTCGCAGATGCCCGTGCCTTTTTTTACCTTTTATATTCAATTACATTTTGGCGTTTTATATTTTATACTAAACATCAGCAGATCTTCGCTGGAAATCATTATTGTCGTCTTCTTGGGAGACGTGGCCCACACTGATTTTTTTTTTGAATGATATATACGTACGTACATATATATAATAAATAATATATAATAAAATAATATATAAACTATAATAAATAATATATAAATAAAAATAAATAAATATAGCAGTATATGTGTTCGAATTACTACAATCCAGCGGGTCCTGGTCCGCGTTTGATCAGAGAGAGCACGGCCTCGGCGATTCTGATGTCGCGTTTATGTATAGATGTCTTGAGGCTGTGCTCAAGGATGGTCCTTTCTGAAGCACCCGCCGCTCGGCCGATGAATCTGCCGATAGCGTCGTCACCATAGTCCGTGTAGTAGACACAGGTGTTAGTGTGTCTAGTAATTGCGACAACTGCGTGAGGAACACTTTCGTGAATACGGAGCCTCACATTTTTCGACTGGACTATGATAACGTCGCCGTAGGTCTGTCCCTGAGATTCGTGGATGGTCATGACGCCTGATCCTTCTCCTTTTCCATATCAGGAGTTTCTTTTTCTCCTGCGTATGGACCAGATATAGGGTTTCGGTTTGGTCGGATGGTATGTTGGCGTCAGTGAATCTCTTCATTTTGAGGGAGTGGATTATAAGGCTTGCAGAGTAGATGGTACGGTAAACCTCACTAATGGCGTATGCGACGTCCAGGGGGTTTCGGTGCGTACAGGATAACTCGCGGGTGATGTTTGTTGTCAGGCTTGGCCGGCAGTACTTCATTTCGAACAGATTTTCTCTGTCGATATAAGGCAACTGGTTGATGTCTCCGATAAGGACCACCTCACTAGCTCCAGACAGCTGTGCCGCCATTACTATGGCTCCAAAGTGGTTCATGAGGGCTTCGTCGACCGTCAGTTGGTTGCACTTTGTGCTCTCGTTGAACCCGTTTACTAGCACGGATGCCATAGTTCGTACCCTTGATTTAGCTTTTTCGCCAAATCGGCGTGTAAGTTGTTCTTTCAGATCTTTGGCGGCTTCGATTGTTGAGGTGATTATCACTTCGTTATCCTCATCAAAATTCCTGAAAATGTGAGTCGTCTTTCCGCATCCTGGTACCCCGTTTATCCACGATATCTGTGGCAGCTCCCAACCCAAGAGAGGTGCGTCGACGCCCGGACCTTTTGAGACGGACTTTGCCATCACGAGTATCCTGTCGTCTAGCATTACTCTCGTGCATCTGGCCACTACTACCACTGGGTCTCCTGTTTGTATCAAGAACCTAGGGAATTCATCTTTTCGCCCCTCCGCTTCAACCAGGCCAACGAATCCATCTACAGCACTGTAGTACAGTACATGTATCGCCCCGACATTTTCCCTTTGATAACTTGGGATGTGTCGTTGTTGTATATGGCCGCCCCGGCTTCTTCGAGCTCCACCTCCAGCAGCTTTTCGTTACCGCGTCGGTAGGTCTGCATGATCTTTTTACAGGTGGCTAAGTGGACCTCGCGGGTGGCCGTCACAATAGCCCGGAACTCTAGAAAAGCATTCACTGCATGGTCTCATCATGGGTTAGACGCTGGTTTCAGCTTTGGTGGTATTACTTGACCCTAATCGGCCCTTGTTAGGTGGGCGCGAGTAGTTTTGGGCTTTTCCGGATGTTTGACCATTAGGAATTCCCTCATTGCCTTCGCCTGTCGACTTGATGATCCCGACGGGCCAGGGTCTGATTGAGGTGAGTGCGACGTCTTGTTCCTTGGAGATACCAGATCGCGGATTAAAGATGTCACCGCCGCCACTGTGTGTCCAGGACTCGACCGTCTGTCCCGAGGGCTCTTCGGGGCCTGGGCTGTTCTCTGCGCCGCTATTTTTAACTGCAAGCGCTCAGATCCGCTTAATTTGGACTCGATGGTGGCCGGCTTGGTGGTAGGGCTTTGTGCGAGCCCGTCTGGGTAGGTACCACCCACTCATCAGTTATTCTACCGCCAAATAACAGTAGTCAGTATTGTTGTGCTCCGGTTTGAAGGGTGAGTGAGCCAGTGTAACTACAGGCACAAGGGACATAACATCTATCATAGTGGCGCAGTGACGATGTAAGGAATAGTTAATATTTCTCACAGCGTCATTGTCTATGGGTGATGGTGACCACTTACCATCAGGTGGCCCATATGCTCGTCCGCCAACCTATACCATAAAAAAAAAAAAAAGGGAAAGGTGTTGTGACCTCTGGTTTCAGGAAACTCAGGTTTTCCCCCCTATCCTCATATACGATGACCTCGTGTTTTTTCGAAGCTAACAGGCAGCCATAGCGGACTGCAATGTCACCTTTTTGATAGCCGATTCTCATGGCGTCCACGCTTATCGTACATGGGTTCCCTCCATGGTCCAACTCACCCAACCTCGAGAGCATTTCGCACGCCATTGCAAAGGAGGCTTCCTCTTCCCGTTCGAAGAGTGCGACCACTTTGTTTCGTAGTCGCATCGGTCGACAGGTCAAGGCACCCGGCATTTGGATTGTTAGCGCGTCGATGGTGGTGCGCTTAATGCTCACATTTGAAGTACTCCCTTTAAGAATAAGGCTCATCATTAATTTGATGTTATAAGTAACCCATGGATATTGAAATTCTTTGATATATCGCAACTTTATAGGGCTTAAAATCAAAATCAAAATCAAAGTATACTTTATTCAAGTAGGCTTTTACAAGCACTTTTGAATCGTCATTTAACAATTAAGTGAAGCTACCACCGGTTCGGAAAGTAGATTCTACCGAGAAGAACCGGCAAGAAACTCACTAGTTACTCTTTTTCAACATTTCAAAAAATACAGTCATGTTAGTTAATTTTTAAGTTAATACAATTATTAAATTAATATATCCTGCCTGGAAGTCAACAGGTATTAATTCCACGCTTTTTTATCATCTACAAAATCTTGTATCGAATAATACGCCTTTTTCACCAATGTATTTTTTATAAACGATTTGAATTCACGAGTCGGCAAAGTTAAAAATGTCTGTGGAATTTTATTATAGAAATGGATACCTTGCCCCAAGAAAGATTTATTGACTTTGCGGAGTCGGAAACTTGGCGTTATGAGCTTATCCTTACTTCTAGTGCATATACAATGATTATCACTGATTATATCAAAGTTATCAATGTTACTGTGAATATACATGATATTGTTGTAAATATATTGCGACGCAACAGTGAGTATTCCTACTCTGTTAAAAACATCCCGAAGAGAGTCTCTAGCTCCAAGATTATAAATAAACCGAATTGCTCTCTTTTGTATAATAAAGACAGATTCAATGTCTGCAGCGTTACCCCAAAGTAATATGCCATATGACATAATACTGTGAAAATAACTAAAGTAAACTAAACGAGCGGTATCAATATCAGTTAATTGTCTAACTTTTCTAAACGCGTATGCTGCGGAACTGAGTCTTCCTGCTAGGGATAATAAATGGGGACTCCACTGAAGTCCGGAATCCAATTCTATTCCCAAGAACACTGTCGTATCGGCTACATCAAGCGGGCCACCGCTTAAAGATATATTATAATTTTGCTTCCTAACATTGGGTAGGGTAAAAACTACACATTTTGTTTTTTGTGCATTCAAAACCAAATTATTTACATTAAACCAATCTTGTATCTGTGATAAGGCACCGTTCACATCGTCATAGTCAGTTTTTTTCCTGTCAACCTTAAAAATCAGTGAAGTATCGTCAGCAAACAATACTATATCAGAAATACCTTTAACAAAGAAAGGAAGGTCATTTATATATACTAGAAATAGAAAGGGACCCAAAATTGAACCTTGTGGAACACCCATTTTTAGCGTAGATCCAGTAGACTTTATTCCATTAATGAAAACTTGCTGGATTCTTTGACTTAAGTATGAAGCAATGAGATCAAGAGCCCTACCTTTAACGCCGTAATATTTGAGCTTATAAAGAAGCGTCTCGTGTTCTACACAATCAAATGCTTTAGATAAATCACAGAATACTCCAATAGCATTCTGTGATTTCTCCCAAGCATCGTAAATATGCTTAAGAAGCGCAATTCCCGCATCAGTTGTTGATCGACCTCTTGTAAAACCAAATTGCTCACTATGAAAAATTTTATTTGTACCAAAATGGATAAGAAGTTGATTTAAAATATTTTTTTCGAAAATTTTACTTAAAGATGGGAGTATTGAAATAGGCCTGTAATTACTGGGATCGCTCCTATTTCCATTCTTAAAAAGTGGTGAGCTTTACTACATTTTAACAAGTCAGGAAATGAACCCGTGTCCAAACTCTTGTTAAAAATTACTGCTATATACGGAGTAATATCGTGTATGATGTTATTTATGAATTTTACCGAAATGCCCCATACGTCGTTAGTTTTTTTAATATTGAGTGTTTTAAATAATTTTATAACATCTATTGCAGAAACTGTTTCAAAAGAAAAATCAATAACGCATTTAGAAACATGTTTATTTAAAAATCTAGCTGCATCTAATGTAGATGATTTTAAATGAGATGTTATTTTATTAGGTATGTTATCAAAAAATATTTCAAATAAATTTGTAACTTCCAAATCAGAATTTATGTATTTACTGCCTGTGTTTAATTTGATAGGTATACTTTCCTTTTTAGGTTTTCCAATAACACTTCCAATAATGTCCCAAGTGACCTTTATTCTATTATCGGAAGTCAAAATTTTGTTCTTTATGTATAAATACTTAGCATAAATACATACTGTTTTAAACATTTTGGAATATTTATTGACATATCCTAGAAAGGCTTCGTTTTGATTCCACTGCTTCATACCATATAGGTCGTATAATTTATTTCTACTTTTATATATACCAATAGTAGCCCAGTCACTAAACTTCAATTTTGTATTATTATAAAATGATTTCATTTTGAATATTTTATTAAATTCTATTAATATTAATTCAAAAAATGAATTATAAAGTTCATTTGGATCTTGTGTCGTTAGATCTAAATAAGCTAATTTACACGCCACAATATCTTTAAAACAGTTTACTTTATGAGCCGTTATTTTCCTGTACATTATTTTTTTTTAATGAATAATTTCTTTGTGTTCTAAAGAAAACTTCTGACCACAGTGATCAGAAGTTAAATTATTTATAATTGAAAATTCATATATTTCACAGTCACAAAACACATTGTTAATACACGTAGAAGTATCGTTGGTTATTCGTGTTGGTTCATTAACTCGGTGCGTTAAATTAAATGACCTAAACTATGTGACTATTCGAACACTCAGCGAAGTAGCTTTTAATAAGTCTACGTTAAAGTCGCCACATAAAATTATATATTTATTACTTTCGCTTATCTTTTTAAGAACATCCTCCATAGTGGTCTCAAATAAGCAAAAATCTCTCGATGGGGGCCGGTACACGCATACTATAATGTACTGCGGAAATTCCACGCAGGATAATTCGATAGTACGTTCGACAGAGAGAGCCACAATATCTTTTCAACCGACTTCCAAAAGGAGGAGGTTATCAATTCGTCTGTATTTTTTTTTTTTTTTTTTTTATGTTTGTTACCTCATAACTTTTCACTGGGTGGACCGATTTTGATAATTTTTTTTTTGTTTGAAAGGTAGTGCTTCCCGTGGGGTCCCATTTTTTTTATTTTTTTTTCCGATGATGGTATCCATGTGAAATAATTCTAACTACATGATAAAATCGTTAATCGACTTTTAAGTAGTCTAATATTTTTCATTTCATTTAACTTAGGAAGACTCTAAAAAATATGTTGAATACGCAATTATTTTTATTACTTTTTCGTGCATATTCATTTGTTTTAAAATAGTGTTTTGTTTGAAGTCGGTTTTTCTTTTTGTTAAAATTTTATTTATCGAGATTTACAAATGATATCATTCCGTACTAATATTAATGAGCCACCGCGAATAGCATTCCCTCTTACGAATGTACTTGACAATTTAATGTTTGGGATATTAAATATGTCAAAACTTTTAATCCAATGCTCTGTGAAACAAAATACATGAGTTTTGTAATTTTCTGAAAATAATTCTATTTCATGATCTTTGCCACCTATGCCCTGTATATTTTGATGTATATAAATACCCACAGGATACTGTCATTAAAGGCTGCAACTGTTTTATTAATATCTTGTTTTGAAATTATAAGTTCCCAGTTAATAAGCGTGGATAAATAATATTTTAATTGGTCTAAATCTATGTCGTCTAATCGTGTACTATATATTTTTTTTTCGTTACGGGCTTATCTTTTTCAATATTAAGCTCACACGATAAAAATGCATGATCGCTTAAATTGCTAACATAGTCAACCCACACTCGTTCGACGTTTTTATCTGAGCAGATGAGATCGAGGAGGGTTTCGCTGTGACTTGTGAAATGTGTGGGGACGGTAACATATTGCGTCATATTTGTGTATGTGAGAAAGTCTGTAAACATAGTTGTATTTACATTACCTGTATCTAGGAAATTGATATTAAAATCGCCCACCAATAGTATGTGATCATGATATGGCAAAGCGCCATATGTGTCAGTAATGGCATCAATAAAAATTTGCGTACTTAACCAAGGCGGTCTATATGCTGTACCAATGACTAAAACTTTACCCCTAATATTAACACTTAACCACATTTGCTCAATAGTTATGGTCTCTGGGTGTTTAAGGGTCCGAACAGAAATACCCTGTTTTATATAAAAACCGACTCCACCGCCACGGGAACGTATTTCCACAGGTCGAGGAATGTGACGCAATGAGTATCCTGGAATTATTGGGGCTCGGGCGTCCTCCCCCTCACGTAGCCATGTTTCATTTAGTGCCATGATATCGACGTTGTGGCGATCCATTGCATATAAAAACTCATAATGACCAGTACCAAGTGAGCCAGGATTCAGAAAGCCAATTCGTAATTTTTTTGACTTATTCATTTTACGCATGTATATAATATATTAAATAATCAAATATGTATATTATACTGGCTAACTGTGAACGATACATGAGTTCCAAAATATACGCTATACTCGTATGAATTTTACTTTTACATATTACATTCGGCATCTCACAATAATTGTTACATATATTACTTTTAAAAGCAAATAATATACTTAATTATAATAATAATACATCGTTACAATTACTATTTAGTAGTATGATACTGCCACAAAGTGAAAACTTAATTATATAAAATATAATTTTTTATAATGAAGTTAAATAAATATGAAAAATTAATTTAACCTGCTTGCGAATTAATTTTGTTTTTACGTTTTTAATAAATTTTTAAATTTATCTAATAAACTAATCTTATATGAGCTAAACATCAAACGGTATTGTCTCCAAAAAACTTAATTGCGTCGCTCAACGTGCGTATAGGACGAGTTTCGGAGTCTCCGCTGCGACGAGCGTAAATGCGACCTCCTCGTGTCCAGATATATCGCCATCCGTCGCCTCGACCTAATTCGCGTGTTTTATAAAATATATGGCGATTCATCGGAGTGAGACGCTCGTTAACATAAAACCGCTTAGGCACCGACTCGACGATTCCCGATGAGTCACAGCCGCGGCGCACGCGCGCGGCTCGTAGCATTTCATCACGGACGGCGCGCCGAGCGAGACGCACGACAAGTGGCTCGCGGCCGAGTTTGGCTGCTGTGATCGGCTATTATACCGCGCGGGCCCCAACGCTCAGCGCTGACGATGTCGCGTTTCTCAAGTGGCACCCAATTTTTTTGCAATTAAAACCACTACATTGGTTGAATTTTCGCCATTTTTCTCCTCTAAACCCGAGATTTCGATATCGTTTAGCAGGTTCTCTTGGTCACGGTCATTCAATTCGGATCGCAGTTGGGCAATTGTTTCGGTCGCATTTTTATCGACAATTTCCGAGTGTCGCTCCTGATTAATTTTTTCTAAATTGTCTAAGCGTTTCTCGACGCTGTCCACCCGTTTATTAAATTCAGATATAGTCGTACTAAGCCGCGACAGCTCCCTGGTTACCGAAGAATATTCCAATCGCAACAGCCTTATCTCATGAGCGAGGGACTTTTCAGAATTATTTTTATCAGCATCTGTGAAATTGTCCTCTGCATCTTCTGTTTTTCTGAGCTGGGAGTGGGATGGCTACTGGCGCTCGCAGGGGTAGTACGCTTCGTTCCTACTTTGCAATTGTTGCACAGTATTTTCTTGGGAATAGAGTCTCCCAGCTTTATATTAACGCACATTCTATGATAAAGCATAGCGCATTTGGTACACTTCGCGCCATCTATTATTGCGAGGTATTTACCGCAATGATTGCACTTATTCGTCATAACGCTGCGTTAATATCAACAAGGCAATTATGAGTATGGATGCTAGATGGCACTAATAATAATTAATAGTATTTTGTAAAATTATTTTAATTTAGTTTAGTTTTATATGGCTATACTTAATTGTAATTAATTCTTACGTGTCCAGGTTTATTATTATTTTATATGAACTTTTCTGGCTATTAAACACTTTAATTTAGTATTATATTTAATTTAATTGTTAGTGAGTACAAGTTAACTTTCCACTGTACATTAAATTATGTTTTTGTATTTGCAGCACTTATCACTTTATTTTAGATATCACTAACACTGTAAAGATGTAGTCACAATTTAAATAAATAAATAAATAAATAAATATGAGACAACATCACATACATTACTCTGATCCCAATGTAAGTAGCTAAAGCACTTGTGTTATGGAAATCAGAAGTAACGACGGTACCACAAACACCCAGACCCAAGACAACATAGAAAACTAATTGTAATCTACATCGACTCGGCCAGGAATCGAACCCGGGACCTCAGAATGGCGTACCCATGAAAACCGGTGTACACACCACTCGACCATGGAGGTCGTCATATAACGTTTTAATAAAACTTTTAAAGATATTTACGTCGTTTACTATTTTTATTGAATTTAATTGTACATAAACACTGTCAATGACGTTCCGATGACGGACGAATGTAAGGACAAGGACCTTACATGGAAACAAACACGGCAGAAATAGAGGCATACCTAAAAACTTTAATTCAAATCGTTGACTCTAATTGGAAATTTGATATATCTAGCCAAGCAGCATCTGATCTTAACACAAATAAGTGGAATAAAGTAACTATAGCCTCGTTAGCTAATGACTTAAAAATCCTAAAAGAATACCTCGGAAAAAAATCAGAAGAAGCTGCGAAAAAAATCATAGAAGGTTTATTTAATGTTTCGACTTATATTCAGCTATTAGAGACTGTATATTGTAGGGTTTTGTTACTGAACAGACGCAGGCCTGGAGAGCTTCGGAGAATCAAAGTTCACGATTATTTAGAATCTGATAATAATGCTGCTGATAAATACGAAGAATTTGACCGGGCTCTTACTGTATCGGAAAGGATCTTGGTACAGAAATTTAAAAGAGTTATCATTAGGGGCAAGCGTGGGCGTGGCGTTCCAGTTTTATTTAGTTAGGAGGTTCAAGAGGACATTAAATTATTGCTCTCGATCAGAGACAGATTTGTGTCAGCATAAAATCGTTTTTTATTTGGTAATCCAGGTTTTGAAAATACAATCCATCCATCCATCCATCAGCCCATTTCCGTCCACTGCTGGACATAGGCTCTCCAATTGCACGCCACTGAGATCGTTCTTGGGCTACTCGCATCCAGCTCCTGCCAGCCGTCTTGCGTAAGTCGTCACTCCACCGTGCCCGAGGACGTCCTACACTACGTTTGCCGAGACGCGGTCTCCACTCTAGAACACGTTTCCCCCAACGGTTATCGGTTCTGCGGCAAATATGGCCAGCCCACTGCCACTTCAGCTTACTAATCCGGTGGGCTATGTCGATGACTTTGGTTCTCTGGCCTCGCCTCATTTCATCATCGGCCTGTGGTATTTAGCTACGTTTATATTGATGGTTATACCGCCATCATTCGGTCGCCAGAGCCTCGTTTGCTATTTGGCAGGATGCACCATGGGCAGGTGAGGTTGGCTTGGGGCGCTAAGATGTAATTTGCGCCCCCTTATGACAAGGTAGAAAATACAATATATGGTTACAAAGTACTAGAAAGGCATGCGAGGCTATCTGGAGCAAAAAATCCGAAATCAATTTCATCAACAAGGCTTAGAAGACATTTAGCCACGTTATCACAAATATTTAGTATGTCTGAAAATGACATGGAACAGTTAGCTACATTTATGGGCCATATAAATGATGTACACAATAAATTTTTATAAAAAAAAAAACCGCCTTCAAAAATGAACTAAAAAGAAAAAAATAATCAGTTACATCCATATCCAATAAACGATTTTTTAATCACCTCTCAAAGTCGGTGCCGACATTGCTAATATAGGTACATAATACATACATACAAAAACTAAATCTATTTATTGTATAGATGACACCATTAGACAAACCTTACTATCGATACAAATTAAATGATTTCAATATAGGAATTTATTTACTTTGTTGGCTGAAAGGACTGATTTAATTTAAGCATAATCTCACCAAATACACATGTTTTCAACCGACTTCAAAAAGGAGGAGGTTATCAATTCGTCTGTATTATTTTTTTTTTTTTTTTTGTTTGTTACCTCATAACTTTTTACTGGGTGGACCGATTGTGATAATTTTTTTTTTTGTTTGAAAGGTAGTGCTTCCCGTGGGGTCCCATTTTTCATTTTTTTTTTTATTTTTTTCCGATGATGGTATCCGTATGAAAACGACATAAGTCTTAAATTTGCATTATGTATATGCGTGACAAATAGGTGAATAACTCAAAATCACGTTAACCAATTTTGATGATTCTTTTTTTATTATAAAGGTGGTTTTGAAATTGATTGGTGAAAGTTTGGTAAGGTTCTGAGCACAGGATCCATGACAAAATAAGGGAACGGGAGGGAATGGAACAATTCTGAGGAGCACGTTAGCAATACTCGGTCGAGTCTTTTATTTATGGGTTACTTGGATATTTGAATCACCTTCCGGAACGTGGTTATGTTCATGTAATTATCATAATCGAATATTATAATCAACTAGCGACCCGCCCCGACTTCTCACGGATGCAATACTGATACTAAATATACTAAAGAATTTGTTTATTTACGACATCACATTGCAAACTTCTAAAATTGTCAGTGTTTCTTTACTATATTGTTCATTTATTATATACACAAACCTTCCCCTTGAATTACACTATCTATTAAAAAAAACCGCATCAAAATCCGTTGCGTAGTTTTAAAGATATAGGGACAGAGAAAGCGACTTTGTTTTATACTATGTATTGACGGAACTCCTAAAAGGCTTACAGTTAGGGTGCGATTTGGGGCAGAATTTCTTACTGTCTTTAATCAAATTTTGTATATATGATGTGATGTCATATGATGTACGACATAGCATACGAATAGCTCTTTTGCAAAGTTTTTTTACTGAGGTCGATTACAGCTCATTCGAGGGTGGTACCTTGTAGTTTATGCCGCATGACGTATTACAGCCGCATTTTCGAAAGTCTATTTTTGCTTTATTCGAAAGTTTCTTTTGAAATTGTCCCTGAAGTAGTATCTGATTCATATAAACGGCACGCTTAATCTATCTATATTAAGAAAATAATGTTAGTCTACATCAGCTTCACTTAAAATCAAAAAATAAATAAAATTTTAACAAAAAGAAAAACCGACTTCAAACAATAAAGTATTTTAAAACAAATTAAAATGCACTAAAAAGTAATAAAAATAATTGCATATTTAACACATTTTTGAGAGTCCTCCTAGGTAAAATGAAATGAAAACTATTAGACTACTTAAAAGTCGATTTACGATCATATAATGTAGTTATAATTATTGCTATATTTGGAGTCGGTGTCAGCCAACCCTCTCAAAAAACAATACGAGAATACTTTGAGAAATGTTTCTTACAAATTACCTTTTATACGATATTATACTGGGTCAATCAAGAGGCTCGTATCGCTTCTTTCTTTTGATTGTTGAAGCGTGTGCCTGTGGCTGACACCGGCTCCAAATATAACAATAACTATAACTACGTTATATAATCGTAAATCGACTTTTAAGTAGTCTATTAAAAATTTAATTTATAATACTAAAATAGTAAATAATAATTTATTGAAACTTAAGTAATATGGCGGTATTTTAGTTCATTTAGAGGAATCTGTCTAATAATTGATAATACACGAATAAATTAACTTAATTTATAATTTTGTATATCATTGTTAAAAAAAATATTTTTTAGTAAAAATAATATTTAGAAATTAATTCAGATCAAGATGCAGAATATAATTAAGAATATGATGGATTACAATAAATACATTTAAATGAATGATTTTATTGTATTTTTTATTTTATTTATTTGAATGGCACATCAACAGTACATACATTAAACACTTAAAATTAAACATATAAAACTGACACTTATCTGATGTATGTACCAATTACAGACGTACACAGCACTGCTGAAGATTACTGTCTAGCTGGTTAATAATAATACTTAACTATTGAGATTACAAAAATATTACAAAAATAAAATAAAGATAACAAAAGAATTTTCAAATACAAAAATATTACAAAAAAAAATACAGATAACATAAATAAAATTTGAACAAAAAGAAAAACCGACTTCAAACAAAACACTATTTTAAAACAAATAAAAATGCACTAAAAAGTGATAAAAATAATTGCATATTTAACATATTTTTGAGAGTCCTCCTAGGTAAAATGAAATGAAAAATATTAGACTACTTAAAAGTTGATTTACGATTATATAATGTAGTTATAATTATTGTTATATTTGGAGCCGGTGTCAGCCACGGGCGCACGCTTCAACAATCAAAAGAAAGAAGCGATACGATCCTCTTGATTGACCCAGTATAATATCGTATAAAAGGTAATTTGTAAGAAACATATTTCTTACAGTATTCTCGTATTGCTTTTTTGATAGATATAGTATAGGGTTGGCTTTGCTTTTTGATTGTTGGGGCAAGGGCACCGTAGCTGACACCGACTCCAAATATAACAATAATTATAACTACATTATATAATCGTAAATCGACTTTTAAGTAGTCTAATATTTTTCATTTCATTTTACCTAGGAGGACTCTAAAGCATATGTTTAATATGCAATTATTTTTATTATTTTTTAGTGCATTTTTATTTGTTTTAAAATAGTGTTCTGTTTGAAGTCGGTTTTTCTTTTTGTTAAAATTTTATTTATTTTTTGATTTTAAGTGAAACTGATGTTGACTAACTAATTTTTTTTAATATGGATAGATTAAGCGTTTCGTTTATATGAGTTTGAAATTACTTCGAGGACAATTTCAAAGGAAACTTGCGAATAAAGCAAAAATAGACTTTCGAAAATGCGGATTTAATACGTCACGCGGCGTAAACCACAAGGATCCCTCGAAAGAGCTGTAATCGACCTCAGCAAAAAAACTTTGAAAAAGACCAACTATATTTCGTACATCATATGACATCACATCACATACACAAAAATTGATTAAAGATAGTAAGAAATTCTGCCCCATATCGCACCCTAACTGTGAGCCGTATAGGAGTTCGTTCACTACATAGTATAAAACAAAGTCGCTTTCTCTGTCCCTATATCTTTAAATCTATGCAACGGATTTTGATGCGATTTTTTTTTGAAAGATAGTGTGATTCAAGAGGAATGTTTGTGTATATAATACATGAACAATATAGTAAAGAAACACTGATAATTTTAGAAGTTTGCGATGTGATGTCGTAAATAAACAAATTCTGTAGTATATTTAGTATCAGAATTGCACCCGTGCGAAGCCGGGGTGGGTAGCTAATTGATTATAATATTCGACAATGATAATTACATAAACATAACCACATAACGGAAGGTGACTCAAATATCCAAATAACCTATAAATAAAAGATTCGACAGAATATCGCTAACGTGCTCCTCAGAATTGTTCCGCTCCCTTCCGTTCCGCTACTTTGTCATGGATCCTGTGCTCAGAACCTTACCAAACTTTCACCAAATTACCCTTGAAGTATATATTTTATAATAAAAAAAGAATTATCAAAATTGGTTAACGTGATTTTCAGTTATTCACTTATTTGTCGCACACATACATAATGCAAATTTAAGACTTATGTCGTTTTCATACGGATACCATCATCGGAAAAAAATAAAAAAAAATGAAAAATGGGACCCCACGGGAAGCACTACCTTTCAAACAAAAAAAAAATATCAAAATCGGTCCACCCAGTAAAAAGTTATGAGGTAACAAACATAAAAAAAAAAAAATACAGACGAATTGATAACCTCCTCCTTTTTGAAGTCGGTTGAAAATATGTACATATTGCCCGTCACTTTCATTAAAAAATTGAAATAAGTCGTAACAAAGTAGAGGTACTGGAAAGTGTTTCTAGAAAGAACAAATTAGAGCTTGTTAAAGTATTTCATTTACAGTGAAAAGAAATTAAAAATTAATTAATTTGAGGGGTTAAATTAATAAATAACAAATAATAAAAAAAAAATTAATATTGAAAAGAAAAAATAGGGGTTTAAGTATTTTTAATAGAAAAAAATAATAATTTTATAGTTAAATATTACTGTAAAGAAAATTATAAATAATTGAAATTTAATTAAATAAAAAGTAAATTTAATATATATCTTGTGTATCAGAGTTTATTAAATATTAATAATTGTATTAAATAAATCTCGAATTTAAAAGAGCTAATTAATTAAAAAACTTAATGTTGTATAATTATTTTAAATAATTAATTAGCAATGAAATGTTAATCGTTTTTAAATATATCTAGTTTTTTTAGAAAAAAAAAATAATTTTAAATTTAAATAATTTTATAATTATTTAATTAATTATAAAAAAATAATATTTTAAGGGATAAGCTTTAAATTAAAATGTTATAATTAAAAAAAATAAAATTAAAATTTTTAAAATTTATATTGTTTAAAAATTATAAAAAAATTAATTAAAATAAAATTTAAATTAAATTAATTTTTTATAAAAAAAATTAATTAAAATAAAATTTAAATTAAATTAATTTTTTATAAAAAAAATAATTTTTAATAAAAAAAAATAGTAACAATGATAAAATTAGTATATTATATTAATAAAATAAAAATGTAATTAAAATTAAATTAAAGGAATTCGGCAAAATTTTATATTCACTTGTTTATCAAAAATATGTCTTTTTGAAAATAATTTAAAGTCTAATTTGCCCACTGATATAATTATTAAAGGGCTGCAGTATATTGACTGTACAAAGGTAGCATAATCATTAGTCTTTTAATTGAAGACTTGTGTGAAAGATTTTTTTTGAACAACTTCGAGGACGGTACCGTGTATCGCAATCAGTTCCGGTAGAACATGTTCATTGAACATGACCTTGGTTTTATCCAAGTTCATCCGTAGGCCGATACGCATAGAAGAATCAGCCAGATCGTTTAGCATTTGTTGTAGGTCCTGCAGCGTTTCTGCTACGATGACGATGTCGTCCGCGAATCTCAAGTGAGAGATGTATTCGCCATTGATGTTGATGCCACGTTCTTTCCAGTTCAGCGTCTTGAACATATCCTCCATTGCATTAGTGAACAATTTGGGGGAAATAACGTCCCCTTGTCTCACTCCTCGATGCAATGGTATGGGATTTGTTTGCTGATTCTGTACTCGGACGGACATGGTGGCGGCTTCGTAGAGACATCTCATCACTTGGATATATCGCCAATCCACTTGGCAACGCCTTGGCCTTCTAATAGTCCACGAATGCAAGACACAGGGGCCGATTATACTCTTGGGACTTCTGTATAATTTGCCGCACTGTGTGGATGTGGTCTATGGTGGCGTATCCGGTCCGAAACCCGGCCTGTTCTGGGGGTTGGAATTCGTCGAATCTTCGCACAAGACGGTTCGTGATCACTCTTGAAAACAGCTTATAGACGTGACTCAGTAGGGATATGGGACGATAGTTCTTCAGCAGGGTTTTGTCTCCCTTTTTGAAGAACAGGACGACCACACTCCTACTCCACGCCTCCGGAGTTCTCCCTTCGAAGAGGACAGAGTTAAAAAGCTTTTGGAGTTCCTAGAGTACCGGATTACCTCCTGCTTTTAATAACTCTATAGTAATATCGGGGCTTTTCCATTTTTAAGCTTTTTAAGAGCAATCTCGATTTCGCCAACACTGACTTCAGACAGGTCTTCTGAGAAATGGCGTGTTAATGTAGCTCTAGAATCCTCATTTTCGGGATCAGGTCGAGGTGCATGCGATGCGTATAATTGGCCGTAGAAGTCCTCTACTTCCGAAAGAACTGCCGTCTTGGAAGAAACGACTTCTCCACTTGATGTGGTCAACTTCGTCAGGTGGCTCCTTCCAAGAGATTGTACGAACACCTTAGACCCCCGATTCTGCTCGATTGCTCTTTCAATCGTAAGAGTATTGGAGCACCGGAGGTCGTGTCGTACGCGCTTGCTGATCTCTCGGTTTAGTTGCCGCTTCTCTGACGAAGTGACAGGTGGGTTTTCACGTCGTTTCTTCATTAGCCCTAAGGTCTCTTCTGAAAGTTTGGACTTCCTGCCCTTACGCTGCATTCCACAAAATCTTGTACCTTCTTCCCTGAGAATTCGAACTACATTTTCTAGGATCTGGTTTACGTCTGTTGTGGTTTTCACGGCAGCGAATCGGTTCTCCAGGTTTGACTGGAACGTTTCAGATCCCGCAATGGGTTGGAGCAGCTTTGGTCGGAGCGTGGACTTCATCAAACGGACGCACTCGGCCCTAAAATCGATATTCAGAGAGCCTCGGACAAGTCGGTGATCACTACCGGTATTGAACCTGTTAATCACAGAGACGTCTCTGAATATGTGCCTCTTGTCTGTCATGATGAAGTCTATCTCATTTTTGGTCATAGTGTCGGGGCTTTGCCACGTCCACTTCCTTTGGGGCTGTTTCTTGAAGAAGGAGTTCATCAAGAAGAGCCCCTCCCGTTCGAGGAAGTTGACAAGCATTTGCCCCCTATGATTCCTACTTCCAAATCCATGGGGTCCTACTGCCGATTCGCTGCAATTCTGTACTCCCACTTTAGCGTTAAAGTCCCCCATGACAACGTTGTAGTGGGTTTTCGTGGTGAAGTGGAGGGCCCTCGATATATCATCGAACAATTCTTCCACTTCATCGTCCGAGTGTGTCGAGGTCGGTGCGTACGCTTGCACTACCTTGAGGCTGTACCTCTCGATGAGCTTTATTACGAGGTACGCAACCCTGTTCGACACACTGGAGATTTCCACAACGTTGTCAGCTAGGGACTTATTTACCAGAAACCCAACGCCAACTTGGGATTGTTGGTCTCCCTCTCGGAAGTACATTAGGTGGCCCGAATCGAGGGTTACGGTGTCCTCTCCCTCTCTCCGGACTTCACATAACCCTAATATGTGCCACCTAATTTTCCCAAGTTCTACCTCAAGTTGCGCCAGATGCGAGTCAAGCCGTAGCGTGCGTCCGTTGTACGTCGCAAGGGTCAGTCGGTTGTGGTGGCCTCCCGTAGCCCGGTGATTCTTAGCACCCCCGTCCCGCCGTTACCATCATCGCCACCATGACGAGGAATAGCGGGGCTGCCGGGAACTGGGGGCCGTGGCTTGTGTGAGTGCTGCATATAGAGGAGATGTGCCCATAATCGCCACGCTGGGCAGGCGTGTTGGCGATCGCAGAACGTAGCTACTCGCACCGGTGACGCTGCTGCCCGTCATCGGCCTGTGGTATTTAGCTACGTTTATTTTGATGGTTATACCGCCATCATTCGGTCGCCAGAGCCTCGTTTGCTAGTTGGCAGGATGCACCACGGGCAGGTGAGGTTGGCTTGGGGCGCTTAGATGTAATTTGCGCCCCCTTACATAGTCCTCGAAGTTGTTCAAAAATATGTCTACCTTGGGCAGACTCTGCGATTTGGTAGAAACAACCTTGAGGACGAGGTGAATAGAAGAATTCAGCTAGGTTGGGCAGCGTTTGGAAAATTACGTCGAATCTTTACATCGTCGATCCCACAGTGCCTTAAGACGAAAGTCTTCAACCAGTGCGTCCTACCCGTCATGACATACGGAGCCGAAACGTGGACACTCACGGCAAGGCTGGTCCACCAGTTTAAAGTCGCTCAGCGTGCTATGGAAAGGGCTATGCTCGGCGTTTCTCTGCGGGATCGCATCAGAAATGAGGCGATCCGCCAGAGAACCAAAGTCATCGACATAGCCCACCGGATTAGTAAGCTGAAGTGGCAGTGGGCCATATTTGCCGCAGAACCGATAACCGTTGGGGGAAACGTGTTCTAGAGTGGAGACCGCGTCTCGGCAAACGTAGTGTAGGACGTCCTCGGGCACGGTGGAGTGACGACTTACGCAAGACGGCTGGCAGGAGCTGGATGCAAGTAGCCCAAGAACGATCTCAGTGGCGTGCAATTGGAGAGGCCTATGTCCAGCAGTGGACGGAAATGGGCTGATGGAATTGGAATTGAAAGATTTGATGAAATATAAACTGTCTCTAATTTATTAAATAAAATTTAATTTTTAGTTAAAAAGCTAAAATAAAATTAAAAGACGAGAAGACCCTAAAGAAGATTTTAAATTAACATGGTTATTTTTATTATTAAAGTTATTAATTTCGGGATATTTACCATGTTTTTTATTCACCGAACAAAAATAAAAGACCCTATAGAGTTTTATAATTAAATTATTTAATATTAAATATATAATTAAAGTAAAGTAAAGTAAAGTAACAGCCTGTACATTGCTGAGATAAGGCCTCCTCTTCCATTAAGGAGAGGGTTTGGAACATATTCCACCACGCTGTTCCAATGCGGGTTGGTGGAATGCACATGTGGCAGAATTTCGATGAAATTAGACACATGCAGGTTTCCTCACGATGTTTTCCTTCACCGCCGAGCACGAGATGAATTATAAACACAAATTAAGCACATATATATAGTGGTGCTTGCCTGAATGTATTTGCAATGAATGGCAACGGACCTCACAGGAAGACATTAAAAAGCTAATCAGGGCACTTAATAGGCGTATGCAGGCAGTGATTAGGTCAAGAGGAGGAAACACTCCCTATTAAAGTAAGACTTAGGCACCCAGATTTAAAAACAAACGGCATAATCGTTTTGTACACAAAAAAATATAATTGCGTAAAATATCAATTATTTATAAGCTTCTATATTAATAACGACTATTTGAGAATATTTTAAACCTCCATAGAAAATTGAATATAAATATATTATTATTAATTAATTTAAATCGATTTGAAGAAAAATCGATTAAACAACACCCTCAGATACGCGTTTTGGACATCTCTATTTAGTAACTTCGTAAAGTTTCGTGCTTATTACTCACACGTTAGCATTTTCGTGTTGCTATCTCTGTCTTGAGCACAGACGGTGACAAAAGTTTTCGTTGGTTGTTATTATTAAATTGTTTTTTTTTTAGTGTTAGTTCTTCAAAACGAAGTCATTTTTGTAGCTTTCTGTCTCAAAGTGTTTAAATATTTATTTTATTCGTACTTGGTCCCTGTATTAGTATATTTTTATTCGTATTTTGGTTTAAAAAAGTAAATGTCAATAACAGTTTTTTTACGAGTGTACATGCTCAAAAGATCGCAGAGCCTATGTTTAGACTTGCCAAGTTATTTCGGACGTATTGTATTTAGAACTAAGCAAGTACTTCTACAATTTAAATTTTTTTTAATTGTCACTTCAAGACAGGAGCCTACGTCACTAGAAAAATAATTCGAAAACTTGTCTCTTATTACATTTGCACTCATTATTCTTGCATTCAACGTCGGTAGGCTTTGTAGTTCAGAATCATCTATGATCATTTCTACGGGAGATTGTAATCCATCGCGGTTCAGTACAAAGTTGTGTAATATACAACAATCTTTAATAATATCGACTGCAAAATCAATTGAGACGTTAAGGGGTCAATGAAATACTCGCCATTTGTTGGCTGGTATGCCAAAAGCACACTCGACATATCGCCTCGCCCTACTCAAACTGTAGTTAAATATTTGTAGGCGAATTATTACATTTATTTAGTTTATTTTATTTATTACACTTTACATAAACATAATATAATATTTTATTTAATAATTATTTATGTATTAATATTATAAACATCTTACACATTTCACTAATACATACATACATACACATTATAATTTGTATTAAATAATAAAATATATATAAATAATTAATTCACAAGCATACTCGGGCGAAACCCGTAGTATACGGCGTTCGGATATTATTCTCCGACTACCGACTACTGCGGAACAAAAGTCACATACTTAGTCAGCTTTAACGTTCGATGCGATTTGCTTTGTTTCTCATCACTTTATACTTCGAGTTCCTAAGTTTTTGTGTTGTGCTATATTTCTATGTGTGACTGTCTATATTCTATTCTGTCTATCTTCTATTGACCTTTTGAACTTTCTTGTGTGTTTTGTGAACTGTGACTAATATACGTGTACTGGACTGTTAGCGTGAGTACTTTTATTTCCACTGTATAAGTACGTGTTTACGCACATTACCACAAACTGGTGACCCCATCGTTCACGCTTATTTAGAAGATGAGTAGCGACAGTGATTCACACGCTTCGCAAGTGAATACGCGTCCACGCCGCGTTAAGAAGATGGAGCGCGTTGAGTTGGAAAGCACGGATGCTCCTACCCTCACACTTGCTTCTGCACAATTCAGGACACCACCTTTTTGGCCAGAGAAGCCTGCAATATGGTTCGCACAGGTGGAAAGTCAATTTAAATTATTATCGATCACGGATGACGCAACAAAATTTTACCACATTTTGGCGAACTTAGATAGAAATTACGCTGCCGAAGTCGAAGATATAATAATTGGTCCCCCGGATTATAAGCGTCTCAAAACCGAACTAATTAAACGGTTATCGGTGTCTCGAGAAAATAATGTTAAACAGCTGCTGACACACGAGCAGCTCGGCAATCGCAAACCTTCTCAATTTCTTCGGCACCTTCAACATTTGGCTGGACCCAATATCCCCGAAGATTTCATTCGAACAATTTGGACAAGTCGTTTGCCAACGGAGATGCAACCAATTATTGCATCTCAACCAACGCTAACACTCGATGCTATAGCAGAGCTTGCGGACAGAATACACGACATCGCGGCACCCACCCGCCAAGTAGCGGCAACATCTTCTTCAACGCCTATTGAACTGTTGACGAAACAAGTTGCTGAGTTGACCAGACAGGTCAGCGCTCTCACAGATAAGGTCAATCAGCGATCACGATCCAGAGAACGCGGCCGTGGTAACGGAAGACGACGTAGTCGATCCCAATCACGTAGGTCTGACTCGAGTCATCGTCGGTACCCTCTTTGCTGGTACCACAGTAAATACGGCGTCAAAGCTAATAACTGCAACAAGCCCTGCGACTTCACATCGGGAAACGCTCCAAGCAATCGGTAATGGCGACTAACGATTGCGGGAGTTCGACGGGTCGCCTCTTCATCACAGATCACGGTACCAAAAGACAATTTTTAGTAGATACTGGTAGTGATATTTGTGTATATCCAGTTAGTGCAATTAGTGAACGTCGTTATAAGACATCATTCCAACTGAGCGCCGCTAACGGCTCAGCTATAGATACTTATGGTTATATAAATTTAACTTTAAATATTGGTTTACGTCGTAATTTTCCATGGCGATTTATTGTAGCTGACGTAACCAAAGCCATAATCGGAGTCGATTTTCTGTCTCATTACCGACTCGTTGTTGATATTAGTAATCGCAAATTAATAGATAGTTTGACTAATATTAGCACTGTAGCTTCTATAGATAAATCGCATAACCTTGTAACGAGCGTTAAAGTAACGACTGGCGGTGATAGTCTTTATCATAATATTTTATCGGAATTTCCAGATATAACCCGTCCCGCCGGTACTCCGGGTGTAGTCAAACACCACACGTAAGACCTTCATTTTTAAAGACCTTACCACATGCAGCCACGTATTCCTTAGGGAAGACGCGCTGCGTGGTTCACTGCAACCCGCATACACAGGTCCACATAAGGTTATAAGCAGAGGTGCTAAAACTTTTAACATAGACTTTAAAGGTAAAGTCGTGACGGTATCGATTGACCGCCTTAAGCCGGCCTATATACTGTCCGACGATTTGCCACAGCACATACCACCGCCTGACCTCGAACTACCAATTCAGCCACGATACCATAGTCCCCCCATAAAAACTACTCGGTCTGGGAGGAAAGTTCACTTTCCAGATTATTATCGTCCGTAGACACGGCCTCTGGAGGGGAGTAATGTAGGCGAATTATTACATTTATTTAGTTTATTTTATTTATTACACTTTACATAAACATAATATAATATTTTATTTAATAATTATTTATGTATTAATATTATAAACATCTTACACATTTCACTAATACATACATACATACACATTATAATTTGTATTAAATAATAAAATATATATAAATAATTAATTCACAAGCATACTCGGGCGAAACCCGTAGTATACGGCGTTCGGATATTATTCTCCGACTACCGACTACTGCGGAACAAAAGTCACATACTTAGTCGGCTTTAACGTTCGATGCGATTTGCTTTGTTTCTCATCACTTTATACTTCGAGTTCCTAAGTTTTTGTGTTGTGCTATATTTCTATGTGTGACTGTCTATATTCTATTCTGTCTATCTTCTATTGACCTTTTGAACTTTCTTGTGTGTTTTGTGAACTGTGACTAATATACGTGTACTGGACTGTTAGCGTGAGTACTTTTATTTCCACTGTATAAGTACGTGTTTACGCACATTACCACATATTCTTTGTTTCACGGTTAAATGCTTGCCAGAATAAGGGCGCATAACGTTATATGAAATAGAGAAAGCTTCGTCTCCTATGAAAACAAATGGGACCGGTTCCTGAAAGCCTTCTTATATACACTTACTCCTAAATATATGCATAAAATATTTTTAAACATATGAATGGTTTCTTTATATTTAATTTCATAGGGATACCAGTACATTAATATATTTTTATTGATTAATTTTGTATAATTTTACAGGTAATGAAGTATTAAAAAAATGGAGAGAGATCAGCGATACCTTTAAAAATTACGCAAAGAAACTTAAAGACGAAAAGCGATCTGGAACAGAAGCAAAATCTACCAAAGAATACCATCTGTACAAGCAGTAATTATTTCTTAAAAAAAAAATTTACAAAATGAGACAACAGATAGCATTAATGAAACGGAAATACAAGCATCACATGGAAAAGAGGATCAAGCAAGATCTGAAAAATCTCCAAGACGATACCAGCAGAAGCCGCGAAAAAGAAAGGCAAACGAGTTTGAAGATTAAATTATTAACATTATAAAGTAACCGGAAAATAGGGACTTGTCTTTTCTTAAGGGAATTCTACTGTCTCTGGAAAAATTGGATGAGTACAAAACACTTATTTTTTAAAGTCGTGTTCTCCAAACTTTAACAGACTTACTTCAGCCGGCATATCAAGGCTACCCACTCTATAGTTTCTCCTATCAGCCTAGCAACTACCAAACACCGCCGACACGCCCACATTTATCACACGAACAATCATCAAACGCAGGGGAAAATCAAATTAATTCACCTAGTGATAATTATTCTACCTATAGCGCTTTGTCAACGGAAGAAGAGTTTGATTTTACATAATATTAATTACTATTAACTGCTGATAATCATAAATTTTTCGCAAAAAAAAACAATTAAAATGTCAATAAAAATAAATTTTGTTTTACTTTACCTGATAGTCCTAGCATTTCCAAAGGCATAACAGGAATTCTTCATTTAAAAGAACACTTATACATAAAATTGAAATGTTGTAGATATATCGTGTTGACTAGACAAAATGTTAGTAAATATGTCAAATAATATATGTTCCTTGTTTCAATCGTTAAGTAAGAAATTTCTCTCAATGTATTTATTTGTTTTATAGGTAAAGTGTTATACTTCACAAATTCCCTAATCCTAAGAAGGATTCACAACGTTTTCAAACTTGGGTATAAGCATTGGAAGGAAACTTACATTCCTTAGTAAGATGCACGCGTTCTAACCACTGGGCCATCTCAGCTCTTTCTTCTCATTGATTAATAGGATAAAATTGAATTCCTTGAATTTTTTTATTAAAAGTAAATGGTAAAATAATTAAAATTAAAAGTGATATAACTAAAGCAATAACTCCTCCTAATTTATTAGGAATCGTAAAATTGCATAGGCAAATAAGAAATATCATTCTGGTTGAATATTATTTATTTTTTTGTCTTAAATTGTCGCGATTATTACACATTTAAATAAAGCTAGTTTTATAACGGATTTGAATCGCGTATATTAATTATTTTTGGCATCCCGACCAATGTTAGGGCTGTTACCCGGTAGTATTGGTACTGTGAGACTTCAAAATAAAACCACTGGGTATGTACTGCTGGTCAGATAGTGTAATTGTTCTCACTTTATGAAATTACAAAAATTGTATTGTACTTTAGAAAAAACATTTCTATAGCGCGATGTAAAATACATCTAACGCCATCTATTGACGAAATAATAAACTAAATGATTATTTGGCATAATGTCATTTGATCTTGATCATACCGCCCACCAAGGACGTTACTGAAGGAACGTCCTTCCGAGTTTACTTAAAAGTTGTACACATATAATAAGAAACCAGATAAAATATTTTGTTGAATACAATAATATACTGGTTTGAACTAAACTTAAAACTGAACAATAATAACTTAAAAATACTAAGTACCTAAAATTAAATAACAATAAAACATAAAATAAAACTATACTTAAGCTAGGTACATTTAAAGTAATAACATTTAGCAATAGTAAATATTATTTGGTCTCCCTATCTAATACAACTACATTTGTCCTAAGAATAATGTCCAATAAAAACATAACAATAATAATACAAAACTTGGACTAAAACACATGAATATAATATGATCTAATCACACAAACAAAAATTAAACATTCTTTTGTTCGGTAATTGGTAAAATGCAAATTTTAGACGTTGGTCTTTTAATTGTATTGGACTTAGTGCGTACTGTGACTACACGGGTAATATTATCACTACCAGGATGTTTATGTAATATACGACCTAACAACCAACGGCTTGGAGGTAAATTATCTTCCTTTATGAGAACTATGTCACCTACTGATGGTTCAGGAACTTGACAAGACCATTTATACCGGTTCATCAAATTAGACAGGTATTCGTTTGACCAACGTTTCCAAAACGATTGAACCATTCTCTGAACAAATTGCCAACGCGATAAGTGGTTCAACCCTGAACTTTCAAATTGATTATCGGGTACATTCAGTAACGGTTCGCCAATTAGGAAATGTCCAGGTGTTAAAGGTAATGCTTCACCAGGATCAGCGACATGAATAACACTCATGGGTCGCGAATTGAAACAAGCTTCCACTTGAGTCAGAAGCGTGGTCATTTCCTCGAATGTAAGGGTCGAGTCACCTATGACTCTTTTTAAGCGAAATTTTGTTGATTTCACCCCTGCTTCCCACAGTCCGCCGAAATTGGGACTGTGCGGAGGAATGAAGTGCCACTCCGTACCATTCGATTCTAAATGCTTTGCTATAGATGGTTGAATTGATACTAATTCCTGTAACTCTCTTGCGGCACCGACAAAAGTGGTACCGTTATCGCTCCACAACTTAGCATAGTGACCTCGTCTAGACACGAAACGTCTGAAAGCTGCCAAAAATGCCTGCGTGTTCATGTCCCTGACTACTTCTAAATGTAAAGCACGAGTAACCATGCATATAAAAAGACATATATAGCCTTTGTACAAATGGTGCCCACGACGCTTCGTTGTTCTAAGATTTATGGGTCCCGCGTAATCTACACCACTGTGTAAAAATGGACCAGCTGGAGTACATCTAACGGACGGTAATGAACCCATAAATTGATTATTTATATTTGCTCTTTGCTTAGCACACTTAACACACTTGTATATGTGGTGTTTGGCTAAGTTTCTAATTCCTATTATCCAGTAGGCTGCCCTCAAAAAACTTATCATCAACTGAAGACCTCAGTGCAGCGTTTTGACATGAGCATCTACTATTATAAGTCGAGTCACTGGACTACAGCAAGGTAATACAATCGGATGTTTGGTCTGTTCACTCAACTGAGCTTTCTCCAATCTGCCTCTAACTCTTATTTTTCCTTTATTATCAAGGTATTAACAAAGTGACTTCAATACACTTGATTTTATTTGTAAATAGCCTTTATCCTGTAATTGTGTATATTCATTTGTAAATATTTCCTTTTGTGTTTGTCTTATACAACATTCCAGCGCAGCATCTAATTCTACCTTTTGTAAATACATTCCACGATATATTTTGTTATTTTTCAGGAATCTTCGACAATATACAACAACTTTCATTAACCTTTTTAATGTAGCCTTTACAGTACCTTTTTAAAGTAACCTTTCGAAAATTGAATTATTTTGAACAACCGTTACATAAGATTTAACGCACTCTTCTAAATCCAAGTTTAATTTGTCTAAATTATTTGGTCTGTTATAGGCTGTTATGTTATAGGATATATTGTCCTTTTTCAGAATGATGGTCCTGAAAACCATAAATCACAGGTGAGAAGTGATTTCGGCGGTATTCCCCTAGATGCATAGTCTGCGGGGTTGTCCTTTGTCGAAACATGAAACCATTGAGATGCTTTCATGTTCGTTAGTATTTCAGATGTTCGATTAGCTACAAACGTTTTCCATCTACTTGGGTGGTCGTTTATCCAGGCTAGTACAACTATGGAATCGGTCCATGCTATAATTTGATCTTTGGGAATACTCAAGATATTAGCTGTTTCGATTAAAAATTGTGACAGAAGAACTGCTCCACACAACTCTAGCCGTGGAATACTAATTTGTTTTACAGGAGCTACTCTGGTTTTTGCAACAATAAGTGTCACGTGTATTTTACCTTCAAGGTCAATGGTCCTCAAATAAATCACGGCTGAGTAAGGTGTCTTCGAAGCATCACTAAATACATGCAGTTCCAGCTTCTGATTCAATGTAGTGCCTATCCAACGAGGTATGCGCACGTCGGTAAGTAATGACAGTTGCTCTCGATAGTCAATCCACTCCCTCCTTCACTAACTCCACGTTTAGTTCTTCATCCCAACTAACGCCGGTAAGCCATAACTTTTGTATGAATACCATTGCTAGTACTATACTTGGGGCTATCCAACCCAAAGGATCAAATAGCTGTGCTATATTTGAAATGATTGATCTTTTAGTTGCAGGTGCAGTCGTCAGCGGCGGGAGATTAATTAAGTACTGGAAGGTGTCTTGGCTGCGGTTCCAGGTAAGTCCTAATATTTTTATTGTACTATCTATCTTGATTTCTACTTCTTTTACTTCTTCGTATGATATTTCTTTAACCTTGTCTATGTTGTCCATATAAATTATGTCCTTGTTTGTTCTATTTATATATAATTGTTCTTGATCTTTCTCATTCTCCATTTCCTTAATTTCTTTTATTAACTCCTGATTATTAGAATTCCATTTTTGCAATTTTAATCCACCTTTACCTAATAATTCTGTTATTTGTGTATATATTTCTAATCCTTGATCCACTTCGTAACACCCTGTCATAAGATCATCCATATAGAAACAATTGAGTACAATATCTTTTGCAAGTGGATAGTTGCCTCCTTCATCAAAAGCAACTTGGTGTAACGTCCGAACGGCTTGATAAGGTGCAGAAGCTGTACCAAAGGTGACTGTCGTTAATTCATAGGCAACAATTTCTTTTTCCGGACAATCACACCAAAGTATGGGTTGAAACATTGCATCTCCTTCAGCAATTCGGACTTGACGATACATTTTAATTATATCTGCTATCAGTGCTATGGGATACAATCGCCATCTTAATATGGTGTGCCTTAAGTCAGCTTGCAATTTCGGCCCTACCATAAGATTATCATTTAAAGAAACTCCGTTACTGTTCTTCTGAGATGCATTAAAAACTACTCGAACTTTTGTAGTAGTTTTATCGTCACGTACAACCGCCTGATGAGGTAAGTAAAAAGCTTTATCTTTCTTCATATCATCTTTTGCTATTGGTCTCATGTATAACCTCTACGTACTTTTCTTTTAGTTCTTTATTATTTCCTAATCTTTTTTCTAATGACTTAAATCTTTTTTCAGCTATATCTCGTGAATTACCAGACATGCATAGTGTATTCTCTTCACGAAAAGGTAACCTAACAATATATCTCCCACTTTCATCTCTTCTAGTAGTTAGACTATAGAACTCTTCACATGCTTTCTCTTCCGGTGTAAGTATTTGCTTTGTACTAGTTTGTTCTTCTAATTCCCAAAATATTTTTAAAATAACATCTTCTTTATCTACCTGAGCATATAATACATTGATAACCTTTGACCTCTCTTTATCTTCGTTATCCCCCTTCCCCCCTTCGTTACCCGAGATGACCCATCCTAAGGTAGTATTTTGAGCGATTAAATTGCAGACAGGATTTTTTATTATCCCCTCAGTAATGATGTGGCTGTAAACGTCAGCACCTAATAAAATATCAATTTTATTGGAGGTGTGGAATCCTGGATCTGCAAGACACAGGTTTGTGACACTTAGCCAATTTAAGTTAGTGTTGACGCTACGTTCAGGTAAGTAGGATGTTATTGTGTTTAACACGTATGCCTTCACCGTAAACACGAAGTCAAAATTCACTCTTGATCTTATATTTAAACGTACCATAGACCTAGCAATGGTTGAACTATTTTCACCAAGTCCTGATATAACTCCTTGTATAGGTGTCTTTTTTAGACTAAGAAATTGAACTGCTGCTTCGGTTATAAAACAAGCTTGGGAGCCCTGATCAAGTAAGGCACGGACGGGATGATATTCGCCATTCTTCGACTTGACTTTGATTAGCGCTGTGGCTAATAAAACCTGTCTTGGCTTTGACACCCTTCCTGTCGACAAGCACGAAACTATCGGAGGAGAACTACTTGAGGAATTAACATTTTCTATCGTAGGCTTCACTGATGTGGTTTGCTCTGATTGAGGATTAAAATGAAGAAGCGAGTGATAGCGCTTCCGACAAACTCTACAAGTGGTAACCTTTTTGCAATCATATACGGTGTGATTACTACCTAAACAGTTAAAGCAGATTCGGTTCTTCATCACAAACTCTCGTCTACTTTCAACAGGCTGTTTAGTAAACTTCTTGCAAAAACAAAGTTTGTGGGGTTCTGAACAGTATTCACAGCGCATACTTGATGAGTTAGTGACATTACCTTTGCACCATGAGAATTGTTATAGTTATATTTTTTATTTACCTGCTGAGCCATCGATACCTATGGTTCTAAAAATTCTAAAGCACGGAAACGATTTTCAATAAACAGTTTGAATTGTTCAAAGGTTGGCAAATCGTTATTGGAATCGCTGGCGCAAACATTTAACTCAATGGGAGTTTACGAGTTTCACTATCTAGTTTTAGAGTAAAGCGCGGTCGCCGAGCAGGAAGAATTTCGTACATTGACCTGGTTCTACCTGTCTCCCTCTCTCACGCGTGAATAAGTTGCATCCCGCTCACACGATAGCGTCGACCGCGGGCATCAGGAGTTACAAACCTTTTGTGTGCTTACGTAAGGTTTATATTTGTATGCTAGTATTTTTTTGTCTTAAATTTTCGCGATTATTACACATTTAAATAAAACTAATTATAACGGATGAATCGCGTATATTAATTATTTTTAACATCCCGACGTTTCGAGCACTTTGCAGTGTTCGTGGTCACGGGTAGACTAAGATGACATTTGTCTATTTGAAGAACAAAGAAAATATTATTAACAACTACCGCCAACGATTTCTCAATTGATATCTTGAGTAACGTTCCGGTTGCACGCAGAAGGCACTGACTGTATCTTTAGGTCTTGCAGTCTGTTGGATTTGAAATTTTAAATTTTTAATAAGTGGATCCCAGGTGTTAGAAAGTCTCCAACCATCTTCTCTATTGAAGTTCGGATGTTTTTGAATTTCAATAGCCTCGCGTATCATTCTAGGAATGAATCTGTGTTCTCTAGCGAGGATCTGTGGTTTATCAAATCGGATAAAATGGTTAGGTTTATCCAGAGCATGTTCACAGACTGCAGACTTAGAAGAACGCCTATTTTTGACATCTCCTATATGTTCCTTGACCCTGGTACCGATGCTTCTCTTTGTTTGGCCTATGTAAGATAAACCACACTCACATTCGAGTTTATATACTCCTGCAGTTTGTAAAAGGATATTACTCTTGATAGGTCTCAAGAACTGGCTCACTTTCTTATGAGGCTTGTAAACGGTTTTAATCGAAGCTCGCTTCAAGATGTTGCCAATCCTGTCTGTAACTCCTTTCACATATGGTAGAAATGCAGGTTGTCGCTCAACTGTGGGTGGCTTGATACGGCTTCTGCGATGCTGGCGAGGCACGGGCAGCTTGTTCTGGTGGAGTGCAAGCTTGACCTGACGTAGCTCGTCCTCTAGGTGTTCAGCATCGCAGAGATGGTGGGCTCTCTGAAACAAAGATTTGCCAACGGTAGCTAACTGACTAGGGTGGTGGTGCGAGTCACCATTGAGGTATTTGTTGGTGTGTGTGGGTTTCCTATAAACTGTGTGACTTAATGTATTATCAGGATTCTTGATAATAAGGATGTCAAGGAAAGCTAAAGAATTATTTGCCTCTAATTCCATAGTAAATTGAATGTTTTTATTTATAGAATTAAGATGTACTAAAAATGTAGATGTCAGATCACTAGGTAATATTGTGAAAGTGTCATCTATGTACCGTTTATAAAACCTAGGTGTTATTGGTCCGGAGCGAAGAGCCCTCTCCTCCAGGTCTTCCATGAATAAATCGGCGACCACGGGGGATACTGGAGAACCCATGGCTACCCCGTCAACTTGCACATAGAATTCATCATTCCACAATAAATAACCTGATGTGAGGCAGTGATGTAACAGCTCTGTATATTCAATAGGCATGTTGTGTGTCTGTAGCTTCCTCTTAACAATTTCGATGCAGTCTTGTATGGGTAAGCATGTAAACAATGACTGGACATCAAAACTAACCATTGTCTCGTTGTTGGTTAATTTAAGGTCTTTGATTTCACCAACAAACTGGTAAGAATCCTTGACATACGCCGCAGTGTGTCCTCGGAGGGGTGATAATATCCTTGCTATGTGTTGAGCCAATCTATATGTTGGTGTATCGATTTGGCTTACAATAGGACGCAGCGGAGCACCAGTTTTATGGATCTTAGGTAACCCATACAGTTTTGGCGGCTTTGCACATGTAGGCACGAGTGATTTTTTGTCCAGATTTAATTTCTCTTGATGTTTTGATATTAACGCGGATGTCTTTTTAAGAATATTATTTGTAGGATCTTTATTTACTTTTTTATAAGTTTTAACATCCGATAAAATCGCGGAAATTTTCTGGTTATAATCACACGTATCCATCACAACGGTCGCGTTTCCCTTATCTGCTCGGAGGACTGTAATGTCTTTATTGTTGCGTAGGTTCTTCAGAGCAATAGATTCATCACGAGTAAGGTTTATTTTCGGTGGCCGGCTTCGACGTAAAACACTCGAGATGTCCTGTCGAATAGCTTCCGAGTCTTCCTTTGTGATGTTATTTTTGAAAAGACACTCCTCCACATTGCAAATAATGTCTTCAAACGGTATTTTGGATGGAGCCGGTGCAAAATTTAAGCCTTTATTTAATACCGCAACAGTTGATTCATCTAAACTTTGTTTTGACAGATTGACAAGTGACGTACGCGCAGGTTTTTGAATTTCCCCGGTGTTGCCATTATTGAAATTGTTATAATTTGATTTTACCCCGCTGAGTTTTTCGAACTTTTCTATTTGTTTTATTTTTAAGTTATTATATTTTGTAGCGGCTCGTTTATTGGTAAAATCGTTGCATTTTTGCCAATCTGTTTTTGATAATCGCGACTCGAGTTCTTTACTTAGGTTGTCAATTTGATCCGTTAACCGTCGCGCGTCAAATCGATGTTCTCGGATGAGTTGTAATAATAATTTCTTACTTGCCTGATTGAGTATTTTATCACCATGCCTTATGTCCTTCTTAGGTGCAATCCTTACACAAACCGGAATAAGATTATTGTCACGGCATCTTTTCAGGAAGTTCATGGACGTTACGAATCGGGCATGTTTGACTTTTAGGTACTCCAACCGGCGAATTTGATTTGATGTTTCCAGTCCGTACTGGTTCACATAATGTTGTCTTCAAATAGACAAATGTCATCTTAGTCTACCCGTGACCACGAACACTGCAAAGTGCTCGAAACGTCGGGATGTTAAAAATAATTAATATACGCGATTCATCCGTTATAATTAGTTTTATTTAAACAGTATTTTTTTGACCTTGAGTCAAGCAAGCCTATAACGCCCACTCGACGCTTTATCGCTTGTTCAAAAATCAAAATTTAACGGACGACATTCCATAACGGGATGCGCTAGTGATCGGTCAATTTGTTCGTAGTGAAATAGTTTCTGCAGACGTTTGTGTTTTGTTTTGTTTTCTTGTTAAATTACCGCTAAGTTATCGTTATTTAGTTTTCTTGTTAGTCGGTTCTACGTGGTTAAGTTTTTTTGAAAATGGAACCGGGGCCGTCTACCTCGCGTCCATTCAAAGACTTTGTTTCTCCGCGGAAGAAGCGTAAAATGTCGCACTTTAGTGAAAGTGAGAAGTTGATGATTATCAACGTCTTTAAATACGTAAAAGAATCTTGGCCTGCCGATAAATATCCTTCAAAACAGGAAAGATAAAACGGCCGTTATTCTGGGCGTTTCGAAATCGGCGGTGTACCGTATTCTAAACGAATACACTAAAACGGAAACTGTCAAGCCAGCTGCAGCACCAAAAAAACGCATGTCAATTATTGAAAAGATAGATGATTTCGACAAGTCGTGCATTAGAAAAATTGTGCATAGCTTTTATTTAAAAGGAGAGTTACCTACAGCAAAAAAGGTATTACAGGTAGTTAATGCCGATGAATCCCTACCAAGCATGGGCCTGACATCGCTGAAAAAAGTTCTAAAACATTTGAAATTTAAATATGTCAAACGAAGGAGAAATAATGCGTTAATCGATAGAGATGACATAGCATTGTGGCGTATAAAATATTTGAAAAACATGAAAACTTTTCGAGAGCAAGGACGACCAATATATTACTTGGATGAAACTTGGGTGAATGCAGGTAAGACTATATATTTGATTTACATTTAACCCGCGATTTCATTAGTTTAAAAACTATTCTACATATTTCTTATTTTTTTTAAATTGTATTTATTTTTTATTTTTTCTATTCAATTTAAACATATAATAAAACAAAAAATATATTTTCAGGGCACACTGTCGGCAAAGTGTGGGAAGACACTACAGTGAAGTCACGCAAACAAGCCTTTTTAGAGGGTCTGTCGACGGGCGCTAAGAATCCTACGTCTAAAGGCAACCGCTTAATTATTCTGCATATTGGAGGCGAAGAAGGATTCGTGCCGGAATCAGAATTGGTTTTTGAATGCAAAGGTTAGCAATAGGCTTTGCCTACACCTTTATGTAAACGTGTATTATTTACTTTAATGTAGGTTATTATTTGTGGAAATAAACACATTTGCATTTGTATTTAATTTTTAGGTACAGGCGATTATCACGAATCAATGAACGCCGCCAAATTCGAAAATTGGTTCAAAGAAATGTTGCCAAGACTTGAGCCGAACGCGGTGGTTGTGATGGATAATGCGAGCTACCACTCAAGGCGAAAGGAGAAAACCCCCGTCACAAGTTGGAATAAAACAAATATTCAAAAATGGCTCACATCTAAGAAGATTACTTATGAACCAAAAGAAACCAAAGTTCAGTTATTGGAAAAGGTGAAAGGTGTAAAAACAGAGTACCAATCGTACGTTAAAGATGAAATGGCGAAAGAAGTTGGTGTGGAGGTATTAAGATTACCTCCATACCACTGTGAGTTGAACCCTATTGAATTGGTGTGGGCAGACGTGAAGGGCTACGTGGCAAGAAATAATACCACATTTAAAATGGTAGACGTAAAAAAAACTGCTCCAAGAGGCGTTGAAAAACATTACACCGGAAAAATGGAAAAACTGTATAAGACACGTAAAAAAGGAGGAAATAAAATTAGGTGGTTTAGACAATAATATCGACAAAACTATTGATTCTTTTATCATCAATGTAACAGGTGAAACGTCGTCTGAGGAAAGCAGCAGTTCTGATACCACGGAATCTGATTCTGATTAATAAATAATAAATATTTATTTTTAAAATGATTTTATTTATTAACATCAAATCTAAAATACCTAATTATATTACCTATTACAAAAAACTGTCATAGAATAGAATACCTATTTCAAATAAAAATATTTATTTGCCACTTTTCCGTTATTCAACGTAGGTAAATATAAAAATCCTATATTTTTAACTAGTACACGACAAAAAATGTTTGTGACCACTGTCAGTAGGTAAATAGGTCAATGTACGAAATTCTTCCTGCTCGGCGACCGTGCTTTAATAATGTGCATGATAATAATATCCCATGTATTTACGTTAATATTTAAGTTTCTAAGTGCATGTAAACAATCACATGTGGTATCTAACAATTCTTTCAACGATGAAGCTGACTCGACATTTATTCGTTTTTGACCAAACAATCTTTTTAAAATACAATTAGTCAGATATTTCTTGTTATGATATCGTTTTTCTAATTGAGCCCAGCACTCACTATAGTTAGCGGAAGTTATTGGAGTGTGGCGAATGAGCTGTTCAGCTTCACCAGAAAGGTGACTTTTCAAATAATGCATTTTTTGTACATTATCTAATGAATCATTTTTGTGCACTAAAGATGTAAAAAGATCGTGAAATGTTGTCCATTCCCCGTATTTACCAGAAAATATTGGGATGGCGATCTTTGGTAGTTTAACAAAAGGAGTAACTGGTTTCGACATACCTGAAGTATTTTCATTTTCAACCGACTTCAAAAAGGAGGTTATCAATTCGTCTGTATTTTTTTTTTTTTTTTTTTTATGTTTGTTACCTCATAACTTTTTACGGGGTGGACCGATTTTGATAATTTTTTTTTGTTTAAAAGGTAGTGCTTCCCGTGGGGTCCCATTTTTTTTTTATTTTTTTCCGATGATGGTATTCGTATGAAATCGACATAAGTCTTAAATTTGCATTATGTATATGCGCGACAAATCACGTTAACCAATTTTGATGATTAAGGGTAGTTTGGTGAAAGTTTGGTAAGGTTCTGAGCACAGATTCCATGACAAATTAAGGGAACGGGAGGGAACGGAACAATTCTGAGAAGCACGTTAGCAATACTCGGTCGAATCTTTTATTTATGGGTTACTTGGATATTTGAATCACCTTCCGGAACGTGGTTATGTTCATGTAATTGTCATAATCGAATATTATAATCAACTAGCGACCCGCCCCGACTCCTCACGGGTGCAATACTGATACTAAATATACTAAAGAATTTGTTTATTTACGACATCACATTGCAAACTTCTAAAATTGTCAATGTTTCTTTACTATATTGTGCATTTATTATATACACAAACCTTCCCCTTGAATTACACTATCTATTAAAAAAAAACGCATCAAAATCCGTTGCGTAGTTTTAAAGATATAGGGACAGAGAAAGCGACTTGGTTTTATACTATGTATTGACGGAACTCCTAAACGGCTTACAGTTAGGGTGCGATTTGGGGCAGAATTTCTTTCTGTCTTTAATCAAATTTTGTGTATATGATGTGATGTCATATGATGTACGACATAGCATACGAATAGCTCTTTTGCAAAGTTTTTTTACTGAGGTCGATTACAGCTCATTCGAGGGTACCTTGTAGTTTATGCCGCATGACGTATTAAAGCCGCATTTTTGAAAGTCTATTTTTGCTTTATTCGAAAGTTTCTTTTGAAATTGTCCCCGAAGTAGTTACTGATTCATATAAACGGCACGCTTAATCTATCCATATTAAGAAAAAATGTTAGTCTACATCAGCTTCACTTAAAATCAAAAAATAAATAAAATTTTAACAAAAAGAAAAACCGACTTCAAACAAAACAGTATTTTAAAATAAATTAAAATGCGCTAAAAAGTAATAAAAATAATTGCATATTTAACATATTTTTGAGAGTCCTCGTAGGTAAAATGAAATGAAAGATATTAGACTACTTAAAAGTCGATTTACGATTATATAATGTAGTTATAATTATTGCTATATTTGGAGTCGGTGTCAGCCAACCCTATACTATACCTATCAAAAAACAATACGAGAATACTTTAAGGGGACTACATGAGCTAAATGCAAGTTTTAAAATGCCAAAAAGTATATAATCCAATGCAATAAACCAAATGAAAAAAATATATGTTAATCTTCAGGACAGATGCTAGTTATTAATTGTGTTGAAAACATGATGTAATTAATTTGGTACGATAGAAAAAAATCGCAAAGTTACCTCTAAAAAAGTATTTTTTTGTTTTTTAACTACACTTATATACCTTCAATAATTTTGGTCTTTTGTCAGATTATTCTACAAACAATATACTAAAAATTTATTATCTTAATTATTTAGTAAAATCAATAGATTTTTTTAAATCAGATTTTCTTATTTTCGACCAAAATGCGTAAGCATGTGTGCGTGAGCGCCTCGTACAGACACTGCCGGCCGAGGCCTGTTGCTATACAGACGTGTCGCTCTTTTCACCGCATCGTTGCGAATAAAATGTCGTAGATTTTATTTTTGTGTAATTTTAATTGTCGAATATTATTCTTTTATGTAAATAAATATATTAAGTTAAAATAGTCTAGTTGTAGTTAGCCATTTATTTTTTTGTTAAGTTATTTTTTATAAAGTTTAATTTTGTAAACATGGGAAATAAAGTACAATCTGTGAAGAAAACTAAAAAACGTTCATATAAATTAAAAAGCCGAACATATGAAAGATAATATGAAAATGTAAGAGTATTTAATTAGTAAACATATATATATAAATAATGGTTATTGGAAACATTTATTAAAAACAATGCAATTAGTTCGCATAGAATCAGATTTTTCGACAGATTTCTTACAGTCACCATGGAGTATTTGGTCAATGCAAGCAAGTCCAAGAAGAATGTGCGGGTTCGATCCCCGCACTCTGAACTAAAATTTTATTATTTTTAAAGGACTATATTTAAAAATATATGTATATTTTATAATTATTAAAATTTAATTCCTAACAACTATGCATTTATTTTTCCAGAATTAAGAAAATATTTCTATTACGTTAGAGTTTAATTTTATCAATTTTGTTTATAATAGGAAATATAGTTATGTATGGATGAAATTTAATAATAAAAAAAATAAATAAATACAAATTAGCACATCACATGAATATTTAGTGGTGCTTGTCTGGGTTTGAACCCGCAATAAGATGCGCGCGTTCTACCCACTGGGCCATCTTGAAATATGTAATTGTTGTGAACCAAAGAACTAAAATATTTAGAAGTGTCATATACGTAATTCAATATTTTTTAAAGATTGGAAATAGTATCAATTGAAAAATTTTAGCTCGTAGCTTTAGTGAAAGTGGGTGAAATATTGATTGCAAGTATCCAAGATATTTTAATAACGAACGACGACGAACGAATAATTAAAAAAAATATTTTAATAAAAAAATTGAAACGAATTTTTTTTGTTTTTTTGTTAAACCAAAAATAAATAAAAATATTTGAATTTAATTGAATCAGTTTTATTTCAAATATCAGTCAAAAACAATACAAATAATTCTAATATCCAAACTATTTTTATGAGACTGATATTAGTAAAACGAACAAACTCTACGCTTTTTGTCAGTGTACAAATTACGAACAGTTCCAATTTTATTTAATAAATCGCTTAACAAACTTACAAAATTTAAAAATAGGTACGATTTAATATTTAGCATTACAACTAATTGAATTGATACAGTAAAAATTAAAGAAAAAAATGTTTAAATTAACTATTTTTTGTACATAAAATAATAATAATTTAAGTTTAATTAATTCAGTTTAATTTTATCATAATTTTTTAAATGACACAAAGAAATTAAAATAATTCTGTTGTCCTGTCTATTTTTATGAAATCTATGATTGATAGAATTGATAGAATTGACTTCGCTTCGCTTTCGCTCGGCGCGGCGCGCGGCGGTTCGGCGCCATCTATTGGAATATTCAGGCGTAACCTCGCCGCCTCGCTAAGCGTAGTGCGCGGGGGGACATGCCGTTTTTGTCGTTAGTGTAAGTGTGTGCGCGTGATTCTCAAGGGCAATTAGCTCCTGTAGTCCCCTTAAGAAATGTTTCTTACAAATTACCTTTTATACGATATTATACTGGGTCAATCAAGAGGCTCGTATCGCTTCTTTCTTTTGATTGTTGAAGCGTGTGCCTGTGGCTGACACCGGCTCCAAATATAACAATAACTATAACTACGTTATATAATCGTAAATCGACTTTTAAGTAGTCTAATATTTTTCATTTCATTTTACCTAGGAGGACTCTCAAAAATATGTTAAATATGCAATTATTTTTATTACTTTTTAGCGCATTTTAATTTATTTTAAAATACTGTTTTGTTTGAAGTCGGTTTTTCTTTTTGTTAAAATTTTATGTACTGATCCCTTTGTCGAACAGATTTTGTTAAGCGTTGTTTTCATAAGACTTTTATAACTCAAACTCAAAACTCAACTCAAATATCTTTATTCAATATAGAAGCATTACACTTTCTTATTGATGGTCAATTGAAACACTACCGCCGGTTCGGAAAGAAAATACCCTGACCTGAGAAGAACCGGCGAAAGAAACTCAGCGGGTTTTTTTTTTTTGTTTGTCTTATGTATTATATAAATAAACAATTTAATATGAGATGAAATAGCCAGGAGGCGATCGTATCATTCCCAAGGTGTGCTATCGATCATAAACTCATTAATTGTATAATAACCTTTTGCACACAAGCGTTCCTTAATAATTTTTTTTAATTTGGCAACAGAGGCATTTTGAACGCTTTCTGGGATCCTGTTGTAAAACCGTATACATTTATATAAACTATATAAGTATTCTCAACATCATCATATATATCACCTACCATTTGTTCTATGTCCTCCAATTTAAATCTTTCATATAATTTAGTATTATTCTCTTTAAATATAGACCAATCCATTTCTAACAATTCTTGCTTGGTTTCAATATATTCTACTGTTAGTCTATCTTTACTACATTTTTTAAAGTTAATTAGACCTTTCTTTATTACATTTTGCGAATCTTTTAAAACAATTATTAACCTTCCATTTTTAAAATATCCAAATTATGAATTAAGATAATTTAAAAGCATGAATTTTTTTTTTCAAATCAAATCTCTAAAATTTTACAAGAGTTTTGAATTTTTTTTTCGTAAATTAATTATTCTAAGTCCTTAACTAACATGCTTAAAATTATAAAGTAAATCTAAATTAATCAATAAATTTTCTAAGTTTAAAATTCTTCGTAAATTTTCAAAGTTCAAAATTTCTTCAAATTGAAATATTATTAGAAATTCAAAGTTCAAAAGAAAGCTAACTTTTTCACTTTTGATTATTCACCAATAAATATTGAAAATAATGTACTCACAGGATTGCACTTCACACAAACACAATTTGTTGACCTGGTGTAAGTGGCGCCCTCTGTAGGTGGCGACACTTTGAACTAATCCGCTGCAGTTGCTCCGTCCGCCCACCAATGCACGGCTGGGGTCCCGCTGCTGCGGCCTCTGATGCGTGTTTCCTTACTGCAGCAATCCACTGCGGAGACACGGGGGAAGCGGCTTCACCGCTCACAAAAAACACTATCCGGCTCGACTGGACCAATGTTAGGGCTGTTACTCGGTAGTATTGGTACTGTGAGACTTCAAAATAAAATCACCGAGTATGTACTGCTGGTCAGATAGTGTAATTGTTTATGTTATTTATAAACATTTTATTGCACACAAAAGACAAAAGATACAGTGTACATAACATTACATGAACATATAACAAAAAAGAGAAGCGTGCAAAGGCGGTCTTATTGCTTAAAGCAATCTCTTACAGACAACCCTTTAGAGTAAGAATTTGTCAGTGGGAAACGGGATGGTGCAAACAAGCATGTTTTATTCTTAAACAGCTAAAAATTAATTTTTAAATAATGCAAATAATATATAACAAAATACATATATATAAGTTTAATAAATACATATGTATTATATGTACCAAATAATTATATAAATAAAATTATATATATATATATATATATATATATATATATATATATATATATAGCAGAAAGTTATACTAAACATATAATATAAAAATAAAACTTACGTACATAAAATATAATACTTAATAAATAAATACTAATAGTATGATAATATAGGAAATAGTATTTACGCAGATTGAATAGATAAATAATACTTATGTAACCTATTTTTAAATATATAAATTGACTCAGATTGACGAATTTCGGCAGGGAGCGTATTCCATAGCTTTGCAGCTGTCATCGTAAAGGATTCGCTATAGAAGTTGGTATGAGCGACCGGCAGTGACAGTTTGTTGTCAGAGCGTGACCGCAGTTCATGTGGATAGCTGACGTCAGTACCCATAAAACAGAACCGTTCCTTCAAATACGCGGGAAGAAGAGGATTATAGAGGATAGAGTAAAGAAGGGATAACATGTGCAAGTTGCGACGATGTCGAATAGTAAGCCACTTAAGTTGCGCCCGATATTCGCAGACGTGATCAAATTTCCGTAGACCAAAGATGAATTTGATGCAAACGTTCTGTAACCTTTCTAGCTTATTGAGTTGGTCCTCAGTAATGTTTGTGTAACAACAATCTGCGTAGTCCAAAATAGGAAGTAGAAGAGTTTGACATAACGTGATTTTAGTCTTAATGGGCAGAAAGTGTTTCCAACGGTTTAACAAATGAAATGTGGCGAAAACTTTTCTACTGACTTCAGCAACTTGCACAGTCCAGGATAATGTATTATCGATAAGAAGACCAAGGTTTTTAACGGAACTGCTAAGTGACAAAGGCGTATTGTTAAAGATGATGGCAGGTAGGTTGGCGTAATCAACTTTAGTAAGTAGTTTGGAGCTGCCAATAATAATGACCTGCGATTTATCTGGATTTACAAGAAGCCCGCACGTCTTGCTCCAAGTACAAATTTTATGCAATTCCTGGTTCAGCCTCTCAATAGCCCCTCCGATACCTGTTAAGGGAGCAGAAACGTAGACCTGCAAGTCGTCTGCATAAAGATGAAAGGAAGACGAGATGAGATGGGATACAGTATTAATAAAAATGGTAAATAAAAGTGGAGAGAGGATACTGCCTTGAGGAACACCAGATGAGAGAGATTCGAGGCTGGATAATTTATTATTAATCCGTACACATTGCTGACGACCAAACAGGTAGCTACGAAACCACTCACATGCATCGGAAGAGATATTAATCGACCGAAGCACTGCCAGCAGGAGATCTAAATCAACCGTATTGAACGCATTACTGAAGTCCAATAATGCCAGGATACTAACATGTCTGTTGTCCATGTTAAAACGTATATCATCGCATACTTTAAGTAGGGCAGTAGTAGTACTATGACCTCTCCGAAATCCTGATTGGAAATCAGAGAGTACATTGTACTCTGCTAGATACTTTGTTAATTGAAGATGGACAATGCGTTCTAACACTTTAGACAGAAATGGAAGGATAGATATTGGACGAAAGTGAGAGAAAGATATGGGATTTTTATTTTTGCGAATAGGAAGGATATAAGCCAAACGCCAAGTGGAAGGGAATTCGTTATGGTCAAGGGAGAAATTGAAAATGTGAAATAATATAGGGAGAACATAATCTAACACAGCAAGTATCATTCTACGGTTGATTCCATCACATCCCGTGGCATCGGATCTTATTGCAAGGATATTGGCCTTAACGTCACTAGCAGTAATTGGGGAAAAGTGAAAAGAGGGTCTGTTAGGAATAGGCAAGGATCTAAAATGATTTAAAGTACTAATTATATCACTGTTGTTCATTAGGACAGTACTAGCAAAAAATCAGTTCAGAGCATTGAGATCAACAGTAAGAGGGATCCTGGTTGCTTGTCGTCCAATACCTAGAGATTGTAGGAATTTCCAGGTCTGAGAAGAATTGCTGTTCTCAATCTTATTTTGTATATATTTACGTTGAGCATCTCTACATACTTTACGGCACCGATTACGTAAACTCTTATATTTCACGAGGTTGTCAATAGTTGGGTTTAATTTAAATTTTGATTTAGCTCTGTCACGCTTCTTCATTAACTTCCGAATGTCCTGAGATAACCAAGGTGCAGGTAGGTGTTTGAGCTTGATGGGACGGAAAGGAGCATGTTTATCGAAGAGATCATTTAGAAAGGAGTTAAAAATTTCAAGTTTCTCATCGATAGTAGAAGCGTTTAAAATTGAGTCCCAATTGATACCACTAAGATCCTGCATAAATTTTTCGTTGTCAAAATGTTTGAAGCTTCGACGCATGACCACAGTGGGTTTAAGTTTCGGCGGACGTACTTTGTACGACAGATATATTAGGTCATGGTACGAAAAGGCTTCAGCAGGTAGTTGTCCGTGAATTTCAACATGCTCCAAGGATGAAACAAAGGATAGGTCAAGTTTGCTTGGGATGCAGTTGGGAAAGTAATGATTGGCATTGGATGGGAGAACATTTAGATTGGAGCTATTAATTATGTTCAACAAGCGCTTGGCACAAGCGTCATTTTTGATAAGGCAGTTAATATTAGGCAAGGAATTTTCCAATCTTTTGAACGTGTCGAAGTAGTCTATGTGGAGCGAAGGACTGTAAAAAACACCGAGTAGTACCTTAATGTGTCCAAATATAACCTCAATGAGTATGTGCTCGGCGGATTCAGAGTATTGGGAATCGGATTTATTCAGGATAGTGAAAGGAATGTGGTTACGTAAATAAATAGCAACTCCTCCGCCTCCTTTTCCAGTTCGATCATTGCGGATAAGGTGAAAGTTAGGTAATGAGAAGGAGGAAGAAGGAAGAGATGGCTTGAGGAATGTTTCGGAGATAAGGATAGCGTGAATATTAGAGTTAGCAAAGGAAGATAAGAGATCAGGATAGTGAGCTGGAATACTCTGCGCATTCAAATGAACAACATTAAAAAATTTTGGGAAAAGAGAGAAGGTTGAATCAAGAGAAGAGGAAAGCGGGATGTAAGTACTATGAAAACTGTCAGCCGAAGAGGAAAGTGATACAAAAGTGTTATCATCGTCTGAGTCAATATTCAAATCAATGTTATCAATACTCATACTAAATAAATATAAATATATATATAATAAATATATTTAAAAATAATATGTTTGTATATTTAAACAAATGTATATAACTCGTAAAAGCTAATTTTATCAGACAAAAACTTACACTTACCAGCACTAACACAAGTTGATCATAGTTAAATGCATAAAATAGAACAAAAACAGTGCAAACAGTAACACCAAACCATAGCAAAAACGACAACAAAAAAAAGAAAAAAAAATAAAAAATTACCTGTTGCCTGTAAAGTCAGTATACGGGCGAAAGTTTTACGTGACAACGACTTTGAGTGGTAAAATAATTTTAATGTGAATATTCATTCGTATAGTAGGAAGGAGGATGAAATAATAGTAACAATTTAAAACATTTATTTAATTAAATTCAAAAACAACGACTTTTTATGTCTGTCTCTCTCGCTCTTAGGCGGGCTAACCATGCCCGAGTGGAAGGGACGCGTGCCTCTCACTCGCTCTCATTGTGAGCGCATAACGTGAGCGGAGCGTAACGCAGTTTCTTGAAGTGTCACCCAGCAAACCAATTTATAAGACGTTGTCACGTCAAAAGTAATAGAAGCAAACCATAAAACATTTAGGCACAAAAATCAATCAATGGATAGATAATAATTAAAACTCCTCGCTTAGTAGTTAGGTATATTCAGCGAATATTTAAACTAAATGGAAACAAATGACAAGTGCTTAAAATGAAAACAAATAGGTATTGATAAAAAACAAATAAATTAAATTACATTAATTTACAAAATATATATCTATGTTTTACCATGAAATAACAGTAGATATATGGTATCCATATTTCTGCTTAAAACGGAACGCTTTTGTTTATGGCTCAATATTTGTTTACTCTGTAATCTCATTTGTCAGTTTGACCTTTGAGTTTGACAGTCATTATAAAGAATGTCGGTATCGGTAAATAAATAAAAGAATTGTGTTCGTTAAATTATATCGCGAGTTGAAGTACTGAGATTTAATTATTATTACTCTATAATTCTAATGAGATCTCACAACAAGCACACACCGAACAATATGATTGTGACAAGTAACTAAGATAAATAAATAAAGAGATAAGCGGATAGAATTATTGCAACCGTAATGAGACAAATAAACAAACACCGCAGAAGCAAAATTAATATAAAACTAAAATAATTTATGACACAAAGATAAGGGATAATTAATAACATAAAACAAAAGAAAATAAAGTATTACTTTTTGACGGTTCTCTTTGGCCTGATGTTGGGGATTTTCAAGTCTTTTGATGCCAGGGTGCCGCAGCTAGTAGAAGCAGTAGGAGTAGTGTTTACCTCTGTGATGTCGGTGGATGAAGTTAAGGACTTTAATTCAGCCATCGTAGAAATCCTCTTCTTAGTGCCATGTGACTCTAAAACTTCCACAGTGCCGTTCTTAGTCCAGCACTTTGTGATCCCGAATCGCTGACGAGCCGCAACAAAAACCTCATGACGTTCTTTAGTGAGGAATTCAGATATAGTAATCCCAGTATTCCTCAAATTGGTTTTACTGAACCAGACCTTATTTCTAAGGTCAATATCTCGGAATTTGATAAGAACGGCACGTGGCTTGTCAGAGCTGGAGCGGCCGAGACGGTGACAACGGCTTATATCTTCCACTTTCAATTCGGGGATTTTTAGATGTTCAGAAAGAATCTTAACGGTACCTGACACCAATTTTTCTGATTTGCTTTCATGAATGCCGTGGACAAGAAGAATTTTTCTACGGGATTTCATTTCTAACTCATGATACTTGCCAGCCAAAAGCCCAAGTTGTAACTGAAGCCCCTCTAGAGCACCCATAAAAAAACTTCTGAAGACACTGAATTGAGCCGCAATATTGGAAGTAGGACTTGTGGCCGGGATGGAAGCACTTTGAAGATTTTTTTGAAACTCAGCCATTTTATTATCAAAGTGATCTCTGAGTTCAAATATTGTGTGTTTCAAGGCCTCCATTGTTCTGCTGCTGTTGTATTGTTTGAAGAATTGGAAAAAATTTATGAAAATTTTTATTGTGAATGCGATAGGTGTTTAGTGTAGACTATAATTGTTGTCATTAAAGGAATGTAATACTGGTAAGTGGCAAGACTTTCACAGCATATTTCTCATTAATTTAATAATAAATATAATATAAATAAAACGAGAGCATTAAAAAACATGAGTTCACTTATTTCACACCTACCCGCGAAAAAAAAAACTTTATGAAATTACAAAAATTGAATTGTACTTTAGAAAAAACATTTCAATAGCGCGATGTAAAATACATCTATCGCCATCTATTAACGAAATAATAAACTAAATGATTATTTGGCATAATGTCATTTGATCTTGAACACGAGCACTTTACAGCGTTCGTGGTCACGGGTAGACTAAGGTGGCATTTGTCTATTTGAGGAACAAAAGAAATATTATTTACAACTACCGCCAAAGATTTCTCAATGGGTATCTTGAGTAACGTTCCGGTTGCACGCAGAAGGCAGTTGTTTCAGAGAGCCCACCATCTCTGCGATGCTGAACACCTAGAGGACGAGCTACGTCAGGTCAAGCTTGCACTCCACCAGAACAAGCTGCCCGTGCCTCGCCAGCATCGCAGAAGCCGTATCAAGCCACCCACAGTTGAGCGACAACCTGCATTTCTACCATATATGAAGGGAGTTACAGACAGGATTGGCAACATCTTGAAGTGAGCTTCAATTAAAACCGTTTACAAGCCCCATAAGAAAGTGAGCCAGTTCTTGAGACCTATCAAGAGTAACATTCCTTTACAAACTGCGGGAGTATATAAACTCGAATGTGAGTTTGGTTTATCTTACATAGGCCAAACAAAGAGGAGTTTAGGTACCAGGGTCAAGGAACATATAGGAGATGTCAAAAATAGGCGTTCTTCAAAATCTGCAGTCTGAGAACATGCTCTGGATAAATCCAACCATTTTATTCGATTTGATAAACCACAGATCCTCGCTAAAGAACACAGATTAATTCCTAGAATGATACGCGAGGCTATTGAAATTCAAAAACATACGAACTTCAATAGAGAAGATGGTTGGAGACTGTCTAACACCTGGGATCCACTTATTAAAAATTTAAAATCCCAAATCCAACAGACTGCAAGACCTAAAGATACAGTCAGTGCCTTCTGCGTGAACCGGAACGTTACTCAAGATACCAATTGAAAATCGTTGGCGGTAGTTATAAATAATATTTCTTTTGTTCCTCAAATAGACAAATGCCACCTTAGTCTACCCGTGACCACGAACGCTGTAAAGTGTAGCACTCACACAAACCACGGCCCCCAGTTCCCGGCAGCCCCGCTATTCCTCGTCATGGTGGCGATGATGGTAACGGCGGGACGGGGGGTGCTAAGAATCACCGGGCTACGGGAGGCCACCACAACCGACTGACCCTTGCGACGTACAACGGACGCACGCTACGGCTTGACTCGCATCTAGCGCAACTTGAGGTAGAACTTGGGAAAATTAGGTGGCACATATTAGGGCTATGTGAAGTCCGGAGAGAGGGAGAGGACACCGTCACCCTCGATTCGGGCCACCTAATGTACTTCCGAGAGGGAGACCAACAATCCCAAGGTGGCGTTGGGTTTCTGGTAAATAAGTCCCTAGCTGACAACGTTGTGGAAATCTCCAGTGTATCGAACAGGGTTGCGTACCTCATAATAAAGCTCACCGAGAGGTACAGCCTCAAGGTAGTGCAAGCGTACGCACCGACCTCGACACACTCGGACGATGAAGTGGAAGAATTGTTCGATGATATATCGAGGGCCCTCCACTTCACCACGAAAACCCACTACAACGTTGTCATGGGGGACTTTAACGCTAAAGTGGGAGTACAGAATTGCAGCGAATCGGTAGTAGGACCCCATGGATTTGGAAGTAGAAATCATAGGGAGCAAATGCTTGTCAACTTCCTCGAACGGGAGGGGCTCTTCTTGATGAACTCCTTCTTCAAGAAACAGCCCCAAAGGAAGTGGACGTGGCAAAGCCCCGACACAATGACCAACAATGAGATAGACTTCATCATGACAGACAAGAGGCACATATTCAGAGACGTCTCTGTGATCAACAGGTTCAATACCGGTAGTGATCACCGACTTGTCCGAGGCTCTCTGAATATCGATTTTAGGGCCGAGCGCGTCCGTCTGATCAAAATCAAAATAAACTTTATTCAAGTAGGCTTTTATAAGCACTTTTGAATCGTCATTTTACAATTAAGTGAAGCTACCACCGGTTCGGAAAGTAGATAATACCGAGAAGAACCGGCAAGAAACTCAGTAGTTATTCTTTTTTAACATTTAAAAAATACAACGTCATGTTAATTAAATACAATTATTTCAATTAATGTATCCTGCTTGGAAGTCAACAGGTATTAACTCCACGCTTTTTTGTCATCTACAAAATCTTGTATCGAATAGTATGCTTTTTCTACCAATATATTTTTAACAAACGATTTGAATTTACTAAACGGCAAAGTTAAAAATTTCTGCGGAATTTTATTATAGAAACGGATACCTTGCCCCAAGAAGGATCCATTGACTTTGCGGAGTCGGAAACTTGGCGTTATAAGTTTATCCTTACTTCTAGTGCATATACAATGATTATCACTGATTTTATCAAAGTGATCAATGTTACTGTGAATATACATGATATTGTTGTAAATATATTGCGACGCAACAGTAAGTATTCCTACTCTGTTAAAAACATCCCGAAGAGAGTCTCTAGCTCCAAGATTATAAATAAACCGAATTGCTCTCTTTTGTAAAATAAAGACAGATTCAATATCTGCAGCGTTACCCCAAAGTAATATGCCATATGATATAATACTGTGAAAATAACCAAAATAAACTAAACGAGCGGTATCAATATCAGTTAGTTGTCTAACTTTTCTAACCGCGTATGTTGCGGAGCTGAGTCTTCCTGTTAGGGATGATAAATGAGAAGTCAACTGAAGTCTGGAATCCAATTCTATTCCTAAAAACACAGTAGTATCAGCTACTTCAAGACGGTCACCATTTAAAGATATATTATAATTTTGCTTGCTAACATTAGGTAGGGTAAAAACTACACATTTTGTTTTTTGAGCATTCAAAACTAAATTATTTACTGTAAACCAATTGTTTATCTGTGATAATGCACCGTTCACATCGTCATAGTCATTTTTTTTCCTGTCAACCTTAAAAATCAGCGAAGTATCGTCAGCAAACAACACTATATCACAAATACCCTTAACATAGAAAGGAAGATCATTTATATATACTAAGAATAGAAAGGGACCCAAAATTGAACCTTGTGGAACTCCCATTTTTAACGTAGATCCAGAAGACTTTATTCCATTAATGAAAACTTGCTGGATTCTTTGACTTAAATATGAAGCGATGAGATCAAGAGCTTTACCTTTAACACCGTAATATTTGAGCTTATAAAGAAGCGTTTCGTGTTCTACACAATCGAATGCTTTAGATAAATCACAGAATACTCCAATAGCGTTCTGTGATTTCTCCCAAGCATCGTAAATATGTTTGAGAAGCGCAATTCCCGCATCAGTTGTCGAGCGACCTCTTCTAAAACCGAATTGCTCACCATGAAAAATAGCATTTGTACCAAAATGGACGAGAAGTTGATTTAAAATAATTTTTTCGAAAATTTTACTTAAGGATGGGAGTATTGAAATAGGCCTGTAATTACCGGGATCGCTTCTGTTTCCAGTTTTAAAAAGTGGTAAAACTTTACTACATTTTAACAAGGTAGGAAATGAACCCGTGTCCAAACTCTTGTTAAAAATTGCTGCTATATACGGAGCAATATCGTATATGATGTTATTAAAAAAATTTACCGAAATGCCCCATATGTCGTTAGTTTTTTTAATATTTATAGTTTTAAATACTTTTATGACATCTATTGCAGAAACCGTTTCAAATGAAAAATCAATAACGCATTTAGAAACACTATTATTTAATAACCTAGCTGCATTTGATGTAGATGATTTTAAATGAAATGTTATTTTATGGGGTACTTTATCAAAAAATGATTCAAATAAATTAGCAACCTCTAATTCAGAACTCGTGTATCTACTACCTGTGTTCAATTCTATTGGTATCATTTCCTTTTTGGGTTTTCCACTAACACTACTAATAACATCCCATGTGGCTTTAATTCTATTATCAGAATTCAGGATTTTTTTCTTTAAATATAAGGACTTAGCAGAAATGCATACTGTTTTAAAAATTTTGGAATATTTAATGACGTATTCTAAAAAGCTACGCTTCGATTCCACCGCCTCATATCATATAAGTCGTATAATTTATTTCTACTTTTATAAATACCAACAGTAGCCCAGTCACTAAACTTTAATTTTGTGTTACTATAACATGATTTCATTTTAAATATATTGTTAAATTCTTTTAGTATTACTTCAAAAAATGAATTATAAAGCTCATTTGGATCCTGTGTCGTAAGATCTAGATTAGACAATTTATACGCCACAATATCTTTAAAACAATGTAATTTGTTAGCCGTTATTGGCCTGTATGTTATTTTTTTTAAATGATTTATTTCTTTGTGTTTTAATGAAAACTTCTGACCACAATGGTCAGAAGTTAAATTATTTATAATTGATACTTCATATATTTCACAGTCACAGAACACATTATCAATACACGTAGAAGTGCCGTCGGTTATTCGCGTCGGTTCATTAACTCTATGAGTTAAATTAAATGACATAAACAAGGCGACCAACCGAACACTTAACGTAGTTTCTTTAAGTAAGTCGACGTTAAAGTCCCCACATACAATTATATATTTATTAGTTTTACATAGCTTTTTAAGAATGTCCTCCATAGTGGTTTCAAACAAATAATAATCTCCCGATGGGGGCCGGTACACGCAGACTATAATGTACTGTGGAAATTCCACGCAGGATAGTTCGATAGTACGTTCGATAGAGAGGGCCACAATATCTTTTCGAGATTTACAAACGATATCATTCCGTACTAATATTAATGAGCCACCACGAATAGCACTCCCTCTTACGAACGCACTTGACAGTTTAAAGTTTGAAATATTAAATATGTCAAATTTTTTAACCCAATGTTCTGTGAAACAAAATACATGTATTTTATAACACTCCGAAAATAATTCTATTTCATGATCTTTGCCACCTATGCCCTGTATATTTTGATGTATAATATTTAAGTAAGAGGGCGCAGATGTTGTCGTTTTATTTAGTTTAAACTATTAATTTGAGTATTTTTAATTTTGTCGGTGTTAATATAAATTAAATTATTATTTTTATTATACATATGATCCTTGGTAACATTACTTGTAAAATAATTTTTGATATTGTAGGCAATTAGGTTACCAATTTGTCTTTTCGATTTCATTGGTAGGTACATAGTATCCTCTGTCCACTTAAATCTATGAATGAATTTATTAATGTCAAATAACATTAAATCATTACTGCAATGTCGAGTCAAATTATACAGACATAGGTTTAAGTCATAAATATGTAAATTCTGTGCATCTGTCAAGGTATGTGAATATGGAAATAAACTAATTATAAATTTTCATTTCTTTTGATTTTGGATTTCAATTAATAATTTAATATCCTTAATTAAACTCTTTTTGTTTAGAGACAAACTGTCACCATGCATTAATACTACTACATTATTAGAACCCAGATGCATAGAGTTTATTTTATTTATTTGGTATTGATAGGTTGCCCCGGGTGAGCATGTGTTAAATACATTTTTTATTTCACTTTTAATTATTGAGCCAAAGCCCTGTCCTAACTTATCCGATACTACAATAACATCTTTATTTACTTCTAACCCCAGTTTATTATGGTTATGGATCCCTGGTGCACATTGACTCAAGGCGAGGTATATTCCAAGGAGACGCATTAAGTCCTCTTTGGTTTTGCCTTGCAATAAACCCTCTCTCTTATCTCCTAAATAAATGTACTTCTGGGTTAAAAGTACCAAATAATAGTTTATCTTAAACTAAAATATCACATCTTCTCTACATGGACGACATTAAGTTATACACTAACAATGTAATATGCCTTTAATGGATCCCTGGTGCACATGGACTGAATTTGATAGGTGATACTTTGGTATTATTACTATTAGGAGGAACCAACTCATTTTCCTGAGTATGCATACAGTTACATTTATTCGATAAGGATTCAAATTTTTCTAAGTTGGAGGTGCATAGCTCAAGAAGATAGTTGGCTGTGTGTATGTGTTCCTCTATCTGTTTTTGAGCCAATTCATATTTTTTATTAACAAAATCTAAAGATCTTTGTAGGCTAGAAATTTCTAATTGCAGTTGTTCAATGTCATTTTCATATATTATTTTATTATTCTGCAATTTATTATTTGATGATTTTACTTTATTAATTAAATGTGACCGGTCTTTTCTCATTTTGCATATGTATTGATAGTTATTAATGTTTTTTTTTGTTTTACGGATGAATTTATTTAATTTTATATATTTTTTTATCTTATTATGTGAACTCATGGGTGTATGTTTAATTTTAGACTCCTGTAAGGTGGTATTGGAGTCAGGGGCAGGTATAACTAACTCATTATACAAACTTTCAGTCGCATCACATTTCTGGCTTGTTTGAATTTTTTCCAATTCTAATTCTGCCTTTTGAGCATTAAAAAGACTCACTTCCAGTTCTGTAATGCGACTCAAAGCTCTTTCATGTTCCTCGCTACACTCTTTAAATGAGGTCACAATCTCAAGAAGGTTGTCCCGCTGGCTAACAACATCTAAACAATGTTCGTTTAATTTAGCTAACTCGCTTTTGAGTTCAGTGTTTTTATTAACAATTTTTTGAATCTCTTCTTCACTGTCCTCACGCTCTTGAAGAAGTTGTCTGTTTAACTCCTTGGAAGATTGTAATTCTTTAAGAGTCAATTGGAATTTGGCCTCCATATCTTTCATTGAAATTTTGCGGGTCATGATAGTATACTCCATGATGTTAAACTGTAAAATTATAATAAGATGTATTTAAATACTCTTAAAGAAGTAATTTTATATAATAAGGGTTGTTCAGATCTATGTGTAAAAAAGATTATTATAGGTAGGTATAACAAGATGTTATTTCTTATTTTTTTGTCAGTTAAGGTACTAGCAATTAATTAAGGCAAACTTATATTATATGTGATATTTGGTATAATATTACAATAGTACTATGTGAATCACATATAATATAATGTTTTTAATTATTTTTTATTTTCTTTTGTAAATATGTAGGTATATAGTTATTTAATTTTTAATTAATTCAAACAATATTATAAGCTTAATGTACACTGAACACAAGGATTACAGCTTACAAAATAAGCTGAGGCCTATGCACAGTACATATATTGTGAAGAACTATCTGAGGACTATGTTAAAATCTTCAACTTTGCTTCCAACTATTTGTCAAGCAAAGTGAGACAGTAATCACGCCAAAGGAGCAGACAGATGCTATCCACAACATGCAAGCCTTGTTCGAATTAGGTTATAACGTGTAAAATATCTTTAAAACAAAATACTCCCCGGGTTTATGCAGAAGATTTCAAGTTAAGCGGCCGTTAGAGTATGACAGTCGATTCGATTCTTCTTTTGTTCAGATTTAGTTGTGTATATGCGTCACAAACACTATTGACACTGTTTTTAAGAATTGTAAGCCAGAATTGCTACCGTAAATATATATTAAAACACTTAAAACTAAATAATTTAAAATATTTAAAATTAATTTAAATTTGACATGTCACCCTGAGCAGTGTTGCCAGTTTCCGATGTCCACGCTCCGACCAAAGCTGCTCCAACCCATTGCGGGATCTGAAACGTTCCAGTCAAACCTGGAGAACCGATTCCCTGCCGTGAAAACCACAACAGACGTAAACCAGACCCTAGAAAATGTAGTTCGAATTCTTAGGGAAGAAGGTACAAGATTTTGCGGCATGCAGCGTAAGGGCAAGAAGTCCAGGGCAGGAAGGCAGGGGCGTGGAGTAGGAGTGTGGTCGTCCTGTTCTTCAAAAAGGGAGACAAAACCCTGCTGAAGAACTATCGTCCCATATCCCTACTGAGTCACGTCTATAAGCTGTTTTCAAGAGTGATCACGAACCGTCTTGCGCGAAGATTCGACGAATTCCAACCCCCAGAACAGGCCGGGTTTCGGACCGGATACGCCACCATAGACCACATTCACACGGTGCGGCAGATTAAACAGAAGTCCCAAGAGTATAATCGGCCCCTGTGTCTTGCATTCGTGGACTATGAGAAGGCCTTTGACTCGGTTGAAATCTGGGCTGTTCTGGAGTCCCTGCAGCGTTGTCAAGTCGATTGGCGATATATCCAAGTGATGAGATGTCTCTACGAAGCTGCCACCATGTCCGTCCGAGTACAGAATCAGCAAACAAATCCCATACCATTGCATCGAGGAGTGAGACAAGGGGACGTTATTTCCCCCAAATTGTTCACTAATGAAATGGAGGATATGTTCAAGACGCTGAACTGGAAAGGACGTGGCATCAACATCAATGGCGAATACATCTCTCACTTGAGATTCGCAGACGACATCGTCATCGTGGCAGAAACGCTGCAGGACCTACAACAAATGCTGAACGATCTGGCTGATTCTTCTATGCGTATCGGCCTACGGATGAACTTGGATAAAACCAAGGTCATGTTCAATGAACATGTTCCACCGGAACCGATTGCGATACACGGTACCGTCCTCGAAGTTGTTCAAAAATATACATATATATATATATATATATATATATGTATATATGTCTACCTTGGGTAGAAACAACCTTGAGGACGAGGTGAATAAAAGAATTCAGCTAGGTTGGGCAGCGTTTGGAAAATTGCGTCGAATCTTTACATCGTCGATCCCACAGTGCCTTAAGACGAAAGTCTTCAACCAGTGCGTCCTACCCGTCATGACATACGGAGCCGAAACGTGGACACTCACGGCAAGGCTGGTCCACCAGTTTAAAGTCGCTCAGCGTGCTATGGAAAGGGCTATGCTCGGCGTTTCTCTGCGGGATCGCATCAGAAATGAGGCGATCCGTCAGAGAACCAAAGTCATCGACATAGCCCACCGGATTAGTAAGCTGAAGTGGCAGTGGGCTGGCCATATTTGCCGCAGAACCGATAACCGTTGGGGGAAACGTGTTCTAGAGTGGAGACCGCGTCTCGGCAAACGTAGTGTAGGACGTCCTGGGGCACGGTGGAGTGACGACTTACGCAAGACGGCTGGCAGGAGCTGGATGCGAGTAGCCCAAGAACGATCTCAGTGGCGTGCAATTGGAGAGGCCTATGTCCAGCAGTGGACGGAAATGGGCTGATGGATGGATGGATGGATGGATGGAATATTCTTGATAATAAACATAATAATAATGTTTGAATTAAAATTAATAATCCTATAGAAAAAGGATGATTTATGAAAAATATAAAAATTTAAATAAAAATTAATAATAAGGATACCGCGCTAATATTTCTCGGGAAAACGTCGAAGAAAACCGGAACAAACTTGTGTCTGAAATCGAGTCTTCGTTAAACGAAGTCTCGAACTGGGGCCGGCTAAATTTAGTCAATTTCAACCCCAAAAAGACGCAATTTTGCGCGTTAACCGCTAAAAAAACACCATTTGTCGTATCTCCACGATTCGAGAACATCCCGATAGCCGCTACAGGTAGTATCGGAATACTTGGCGTTGATATTTCGAGCCTCGTTCAGTTCCGCGGTCATTTGGAAGGCAAAGCCAAATTGGCTTCAAAGAAGCTCGGTGTGCTCAGCAAGGCGAGTCAGTATTTCACGTCGGCCCATCGCCTAAAACTTTACAAGGCGCAAATTCGGCCTCACATGGAGTACTGCTCTCACCTCTGGGCGGGTGCTCCCCAGTACCAGCTCCTTCCATTTGACCGCATCCAACGTAGAGCGGCTCGAGTTATCGACGATCAAGCCCTTTCCGATCTCCTTGATCCTTTGGCTTTGCGTAGAGATGTTGGATCACTCTGCATCTTCTACCGAATTTTTCACGGGGAATGTTCCGAGGAATTGTTCGGATTAATCCCGGCTGCTGAATTTCACCTTCGGACATGTCGTCAAAATTCTAAGTTTCACCCGCACCATCTTGATGTCCGAAAATCCACAACAGCGCGATTTCTTAGACATTTTCTGCCTCGCACAACCACTTTGTGGAACCAGCTTTCGCCGGAGGTTTTTCCGAACCGATACGACATGGGAACCTTCAAGAAAAGAGCCTACTCCTTTCTTAAAGGCCGGCAACGCACCTGCAAGCCTCCTGGTGTTGCAGATGTCCATGGGCGGTGGTAGTCACTTTCCATCAGGTGAGCCTCCTGCTCGTTTACCACCTATTCTTTTTTGAATTTAGTAGTAGGTATTGTAGATTTATTTCAGTCATTTTGTCTTTTAGTGTTGCTGTTAAACTTTTGCGCACAATTTTCGTTGATTGTTTTATTTATCATAAAGTTTCGGTCATTATAACTCAATATGGATCCGCAATTTTTGTTAAAGGATGAAGTGGAATTTGAACTCGCGTGTCGAGGTTATACGCAACAGAGGGGATTAGTTTCTGCATTAAAGAAAATTCTAAAAAAAATGATGCAAGCAGAAAATCTTATGGAGGTAACTTACGATATAAAACCACCACAGTCATGCATTACCAATCCTAGCACGCAATTAGATATTTGTTCGGACAAAATAAGTAATATTCTATGTTATGTTTCTGAATTACTTGAGAAACCTGATAGGCAACTATATAAACGGTTAGTGTCGCGTTTATTTCATGTAGTTAATAGATTAAAACTTATCACAACTACTGATCAAATAGAAACAGAAAAGAAAAAGTTACTTTTAGATAAAGCAGTAATATTGTTAAAGGATTTGGAAGAAAAGGATGATATAGAGGATGATGACAAAATAACGCCCGAAATAAAAGAAGCATTGTATAACTCCTTAGGTGATGACAGTAAAAAAATTTTAAATGACATTGATGATGAGGATCATCTTAAAGATATAGTTCCTTCTACTTCTAAATCCTGTAATAATAGACTGCAAGATGAAGTTTTAGCGGAAAAACAAAATTTAGGCCAAAAAAGGGTTAGCTTTGCTCAAGAAGATTTTGATATTCCGGAATTTCATAGTCCTAACCCTTCACATGCAAAATTATTAAATTCAACTACAATAGAGGGAAGTTTTGGACAGCGTAAACTCAAATTGGTGTCAATTAGCCAATGGGGTGTACAATTTTCGGGTGACAATAAATTTAGTGTTAATGCTTTTATAGAAAGGGTTGAAGAACTTAAATATGCTAGAAATGCAACGGATCAGGATTTGTGGTGCCACGCTATAGATTTTTTCAAAGGTGATGCGTTAATATGGTTTCGCGCCAATAAAGAATATGCCAGGAACTGGGAAGAACTTGTATTACTTCTGAAACGTACTTTTCGAGAGTAGAGTTTAGAGAGTAAAGAGTTATTGGCGGAAGCGAAATCAAGAATTCAGGGCAGAAATGAATCAGTTGTCATCTTTATTTCCGTGATGCAAAATATGTTTAATAGGCTTCCTAACAAAATTCCGGAATCAGAGAAAATTATGATTATTATTAAAAAGTTACAACCTTATTATCAAAGAGCAGTATGTAGGGACACTTTCACGTCGATTTCTGATTTAATTAATATTTTAAGAATAGTTGAAAGGACAAAAATTAATTGTGAAAACTTTCAGGAACCTAAGACTTATATGAACTCTTTGGAGCCAGATTTAGCTTACAAGCCAAATCTTGGCGTTACAGATAAAAAATAAATTTTTGCGATTAAGAGCACGGAATCCAAAAATACTCCTAGTATTAAGATGAGATGTTGGAATTGTCGCGAAATTGGACATTTGTTTCGATCATGTTCAGTGCCAAAACAACGCCTTTTTTGCTATAAATGTGGTCGTTTTGGCGTAACTTCTGCGGATTGTATTTGTAAGGGAAACGCTACAGGGGAGGGTCGAGAACCTGCCAAGTGAGCCTTCCCTTGAATAAAAACGGTAATGAGTGGCAGGACTGGCTTAATTTTGTGCGCAATTTTATGTCTCATAATTCATTATCACAGTTAACAATAAAAAAAGAAAATGACAACAGACCGTATATTATTCTTGATATTTTAGGTTTTAAATGTGAGGGATTGTTAGATTCTGGTGCTTCGCGTTCAGTGGTTAACTCAAAGTTTGCGGATAACCTGAAACAGCTTGGTGTAAAATGTCAGAAAATTAAGTCTATGAACATTTTCACGGCAGATGGCACAAACCATTCGATTTCAAAAGTATGCACCGGTGCGTTTTAACAATCAATTTAATGTTATATCTATGTTACTTATGCCTAATTTATCGCAACTTTTAATTTTAGGTAAAGACCTTTTTAATGTTTTTAGTATATCATTTAATTTTAATAAAGAATCCTTGTTAAGTAAATGTAATATTAACACCATTTCCAATGAGCATACAGCAATCATAAGTTACGATGGTTTAAATGAAAATCAACACCAGAGACTTACAGAGATTATTAACGACATAAGGAACAGCATAGGATCAGGATTAGGTAGAACTAGAATTATTAAACATTATATTGATACAGGCACTAATAAACCGATACATTAAAAACAATATAACTTTTCCCCGGTCATAAAAAAAGAAATAGAACGTGAATTAGATGACATGTTGGAAAAAGATGTAGTAGAACCGTCACATAGTCCATGGTGTTCTCCTATTGTTTTAGTAAAAAAGGCAAACGGCAATAATAGACTCTGTTTAGATAGCAGACAGTTAAATAAAATCTCAAAAAGAGATACGTCTCCCTTGCCTAGAGTTGCGTCTATTTTGGATAATTTGCGGAATGCAAAATTTCTTAGCACAATTGATCTCAAGTCTGCTTTTTGGCAAATAGAACTTGAAGAGTCCAGTAAGGAAAAAACGGCTTTTGCCATACCCGGTAGAGGATTGTTCCATTTTAAAGTGATGCCTTTTGGTCTAGTAAATGCTTCACAGACACAACAAAGATTAATGAACATTTTATTTCACGTATTAGATGGAAAAGTTTGGGCCTATCTTGATGACATTGTCATCTGTTCCGAAACGTTTGATGAACATTTAGAAATCTTAAAAAAGGTTTTGAAATTTTGAAGGAAGCTGATTTAACAATAAATGTAGAAAAATGTAAATTTTCGCGTTCAAGCTTGCGTTTCTTGGGTTATATTATTGACGGTGATGGTTTACGTACCGACCCCGATAAAGTTTCTGCAATAATGAATTTTCCTAGACCAACTAATATGACACAATTAAAAAGATTTATAGGTATAGCTAGCTGGTATAGGCGGTTTGTAAAAAAATTTTCCTTAATAGCAGCCCCTCTTCATAATTTGACTAAAGGTAAACGGAACAAAAAGTTTAAATGGAGTAGTGATGCAGAAAAGGCATTTCTGAAACTTAAAACATTACTTACTTCCACACCAGACATTTCATGTCCAGACTTTACAAAACCCTTTATAATTCAATGCGACGCCTCGAATAAAGGTATTGGGGCAGTACTCTGTCAGAAAATTGATAATGTTGAGCGGCCAATATCATACTTAAGCAGAAAATTAAATGATCGAGAACAGTTATATTCAACGTCAGAACGAGAACTTTTAAGTATAGTTTATGCAGTTGAAAAATTTAGGCCATATATAGAAGGTGTACATTTTACGGTGGTAACTGATCATAGTGCGCTTAAAATGCTTCATAAAATGAAGGATCCACACGGTAGGCTGGCTAGATGGGCTATGAAATTACAACAATTTAGTTTCGACATATCCCATAGACCAGGTAAATGTAATGTTGTGCCAGACGCATTATCTAGATCCATTAATATGCTCACGGATGAAAAGGTGAAACTTGTAGATATTCTCGAAAGCCATAAAGACGATTGGTATAAAAATAAAGTTGATAAATTACTAAATAAACAAGAAGTCAACTCTAATTGGCAGGTAAATAATGGTCTACTTTATAAACGTATACATTTGAAACAATACCCTGATCCAGCTTATGATTGGAAGTTATACATTCCGGATCCTTTAAGGAGTTATGTCTTAAAACATTGTCATGACGATATTAAGGCAGGGCACTTAGGTATTCGCAAAACTGTCTTTCGGATTAAACAATATTATTATTGGCCGGACATATTAAATTATGTGAAACAATACATTAACAATTGTGAAGTATGTGCGAAAGTAAAAGTTTCTCAAAATCTACCATTTGGTCTTATGGGGAATCAAAGAAATGTTACAAGACCTTGGCAGCTAATCTCATTAGATTTAATGGGTCCATTTCCGAAAAGTAAAAAATGTAACACTATGCTTTTGGTCATCACATGTTTATTTAGTAAGTTTATATTACTTTTTCCTTTAAGAACAGGCAAGGCTGATAAAATTTGCGAAATTTAAGAGAATCAGTTTCTACTTTTTGGGATTCCGGAGGCAATTATTTGCGATAATGGTAGGCAATTTGAATCACAAATGTTTAAAGATGTAGTTAACAAGTATAACAGTCAGATTTGGTACACACCAAATTACCATCCACAAAGTAATCCTACCGAGCGGGTGAATAGAGTAATTGATACTATGATAGCTTCTTATATAAATTCAAAGAAACATAATGAATGGGATGCACACTTACAGAAATTCGCACATGCCATTCGGACCTCAGTACATGACACTACTGAATATACACCTTCCTTCTTATTCTTTGGAAGGGAGACTTCTATCCCAGTAAATATTAGTAATAAAGGTAGTAATACATGTGCTATTAATGATGAACCATTCATTATTGACACAAGAGATTATTTATTACAAATAAAATCACGACCTAGTTTGTATCAAAAAGTACAGTATAGACTTGAAACTTCACATAATAAAAGTAAAAAATTTTATAACAGCAATCGTAGAGAAGCCAATTTTCAAGTGGGTGAAGTAGTGTGGAAGAGAACTAAATTTCTATCCAAAGCGGGAAGCAAATTTATGGCTAAATTGGCACCGAAATTCGAGAAAGCTATAATAAAAAAAAAATATCTAATAATGTTTTTCAGTTAAATTATGTCTATGGTAAATCGTTAGGGGTTTGGCATGCCAAAGATTTAAAGAAATGTAACGGAATTGAGTAAAAAAAAAAAAAATTTTTTTTTTTGCTGTTGTTGAGGAATGTTATGATTGTGGTAGTACAGTAGCAAAAATAAATTAGATTAACAATTTCACATCATGGCGCAGTGGTGAGATAGGGTGCTGCGCGAGTGTGAACTCCGAGTTCAAATCCCACGCTAAATGACTTTTGTCATCTTTCTTTAGATTTTTAAAACAAAGATTCTCGGAGAATCTTTGCTAGTATAAATTTCCTTAAAAGATTTAAAAACCTTCTGCCGACTAAGACAAAGATTCTACTAGCCAATAGTCTGTTACTGCCGGTTTTGGACTACGCTGATGCTTGCTATCCAGACTTGTCGGAGGAATTAGTTGGTAAGTTGGATCGTCTTCAAAATCTCTGCATTAGATTTATATTTGGACTTAGGAAATTCGACCATGTCTCGCAGTTCCGTTCTGAACTCGGATGGCTCCCAGTAGGGCTTCGTCGCAACCTACATACTGTTTCTCTCCTATACTCTACCCTATTCAACCCTTACTCTCCTCTTTATTTAAAAGAACGTTTCTCCTTCCGTGCTGATCTTTCCTCAAATATAAATCTACGTTCACAAGATGATAATAAATTGAGCATGCCATTATGCAAAACACAATCGTATTCCAATTCATTTACAATAAAAGAAGTTAGATTGTGGAATTCTCTTCCATTTGAAATTAGACAATCTCAATCAATATGTATTTTTAAAACTCGCGTTAAAAACTTCTACTTGTCCTTAACATAACTTTTATTTTATTTTTGGAGGTATTAGGTACATGAATTATGTGATTAATTGTAGGTACTATGTGTGTAATATCTTGTTAATCATAATTATTATCAATATCATTTACTTTATTTATTTATTTTATTTATGTATGTATCTTATATGTGTATGTATATATAGTTGTTATGTATGTATGTAGGTATATTTATTGTGTATTTATATTGCTTTGTTGTGATTTATTTTGCACTAGCCCGTTGAGTTTGCAAGCTTTTTTCTTTAGGGTCGTCTGGTAGAGATCACTGTTCAGTGATAAGACCGCCCTTTGCACGCTTTGTATGTTAGTGTTAAGTTTGCTTCTTGCTGTATCTGTGATTTTCTTTGATTGTATTATGTGTGCAATAAAGTTATTTATTATTATTATTATTATTATTCTCGTTTAATTTGTTAGAAATGAGGATTCACGTATGGACATTTGAGTATATCGGACGTGTGATCCATATTCTATAATATAAGGTGGCCCAAGGCGTCACTAAAGTTATACAGTGATTCTCGCTATTAACTGATGATATTGTTGACTTTGATTTGAAGTATAATTTATAAAATCAGTGTATATTGAGCGCAAAGGGGGTGAGTTATTTGTTTATTAAGCATTTAGTTAAATGTTGATTGTTTCGCAAAGACTTATAAGTATATGCTTTTGTTTGTCGTAGCCTACGGGAACGCCCCTTTAAGAGCTTCCCAAGTATATAATCATATCCCTGAAGTAGCCGTGGAGTGGTTTTGGCAGAATTCCGTAATAAGGCAGAATAATTTCATAAGCTGGCCTACCTTAAAAATTAATGTTCTCCTGGCGTCCAAAATTAGCATTAGTACTAGCATAGTGACAAGTAGTTTTAGTTTATAAATTAGATGATTAGAAATAGTATAGAAACTAAGTGTATTAGTTACATTAAATTGCATTTATCTTAATATTATAATTTTTTTTTATTTATACTATGAACCTTTAACAATATTTTTATGATTTCAAAGAATAGTTTAATTAAAATAATAATTTTGGAGATTAATGATAAAGATATTCGTTTTCTTTGAAGTTTTTAAAGAAAGTTCTTATTTTTGATTTATTTATTTTATTTTTTTTTTTTTTATTTGGGAAAAGAACAGTACAATAAGTCTTAATATTAACAAATACAAAATAAATCGCAAGCCAATCAAGTTTCCACTCATAAATTAATATACAATATTAGAGCAACAAGAAAAAAGGAGGATATTACACAATTACAATAGCAGCAATTACAATTTTATTTTAATTTAAAGGATAATTTATATAATTAATAAAATTAAACTAATCTGTCACAGGACAGTTGACAGGTGTCAAATAAGTAACACACAAATTCGATCTTTTATTTTAAAAGAATAAGCAATTTGGGATTTATTTATTTATTTCGTCCAAATTATGTACACATGAGTTACAAAACCTGGCAGCAAGATATATTCCTTATTTGTTCACTGATATAACCACTGTATTTTAACTACGATTCAAAATTCAAAAAGTGACAGTTAGAAGACAAAAAATGGACTCATTAAAACAGTCTTTCTCTGCTATGTATGAGATGTTTCACACTCGAATGAACGAGTTCCAGCACGAACTACAGAAGAACTCGAGTAGCAAAATTGCTGCGACCACTTCATCCATTGCTGCTGATTTTGAAGCTTTTAAATATTTTATCATAGCCACGTTGAACACCTTACAATATCAGGTTGAATTCCTTAGAACGGAATTGGATCGTCAGGAGATGCGAAGAAGGCGCAAAATGCTGCTCTTGCACGGTATCCCCGAGATGAAGACGGAAAACCTTAATTCACGGGTCGTGTCTGTTTTCGCTGATCATCTAGATTTGCCGAACTTTTCCAGCTCCAGTATAAAAACGACGAATCGTATGGGTCACTCACCAACAAAAAAACCAAGACCCGTTGTGGTTAAGTTCACCGATGTCGTGGTTCGCAACAAAGTATGGTATGCCAAAACAAAGTTGAAGGGCACGGGCATCACACAGTCAGAGTATTTAACTAAGCCTCGGCACGATTTATTTCTTGAAGCCCGGAAGCGCTTTGGCGTCACCAATTGCTGGACCCGAGAGTCTCGTCGGTACTCGTGCGAGGTGGACGTCTATTGTTTTGAATGCATTCTTTCTTGTTTACAAGTCATTAGTTAATTACTGTGAAACCCGTTCGGCGTGCGGGCCGACCGGTGCCGTTTATCTATCGAACAATTTACTATCGAATGATTGTATTTGTAACCGATTAGGGGAATTACCGCGCGCTATTCACTTGTCTAAATTTTCTCTGTCAGTGTATCGTTTCGTTTGGATACTATAGCGCGTAGACGTGTTGTTAGGAGCTATCCTAAAAGCAAGTGAACATTTGTGTTAGTTACCTAGTACAATATTAGCCAGTATGTTTAAATAAGATGTCGTTTCAAATAGACAAATCCATGTTGTATCAAAAAATGTTTGAAAGTTTTAAAAAATCACATAAAATTACGAAAAATAGAATATACACCTGGAATATAGAATCAAATTGCCTGACCACGATTGAGTAATCGCTGAAAGTCATAAATTAATACCATCTGTTTATGCTGGTATCAAAATCACTTCCAGTATGCTAGGACAACCGCAAGCCGTTGGATATCCTGAACCAACATACATCGCTATTCTAAATAGAAAGTATAATTCATCTACTGCTCACACTCATGCTCAGGATTTCGAGACGCTTCTCGAACTTGAAGAGTTTCGAACATTAGCTAAAACTGACCATGGAGTAGTAAAACCAGTGGTAAACATGACGGTTGATGGAGGGCCAAAAAGTCATAGAGTTTGTTATACAACACTTTAAGCGACATGATCTCGATGCATTTTTTTTAGCTACCAATGCTCCTGGAAGAAGTGCGTATAACAGAGTAGAGCGCAGAATGGCTCCTCTTAGTCGGGAACTGGCTGGTTTAATATTGCCTCATGACCATTTTGGGTCTCATTTAGATGAAGGTGGCGTTACAATTGTTGAACATTTAGAAAGATCTATTGAGTCGAGATGGCCCAGTGGTTAGAACACGTGCAGGGTTCAAATCCAGGCAAGCACCGCTGATTCATGTGCTTAATTTGTCTTTATAATTCATCTCGTGCTCAGCGGTGAAGGAAAACATCGTGAGGAAACCTACATGTGACAAATTTCTTAAAAATTCTGCCACCTGTATTCCACCAACCCGCATTGGAACAGTGTAATGGAGAGACCTTTAGCCCAGCAGTGGGAATTTATAGGCTGTTGTTGTAGAAAGATCTAATTTCGAATATGCAGGAAATGTATTAGCTGAAGTATGGAACTTAATGGAAATTGATGGCTATAATGTTACTGCAAAATATGTTTTTATATTTTCTTATTTTTAAAATTATAAATATAACATTTTAATTATAATTAAAAAAAAATACATTTATAATTGAAAATGTTTACGTAAGCATAGGGGGAGGGGGTAAGAGCTTTGCTTACTTTTGCTGACAAGGGGGATGGGGGGGTAAAAAATTGTAATAAATCTGCTTACGTAATATTTGAACGACCCCTAAAGACGAAGACGAAGGTTGGCAGACAATTATGAAAGAAAAAAAAATTAAAACTCAAGACACAGATATGGAAATGTACATTTCATGTAAAGAAAAGTTTCCCAAACAATTTGCCCATGCAAAATTATTAAAAGAGTTGAAAATTACTGATATAACTAAAATAAAATACTTGAGCCCCTACAAAATTAGAGTTGAATTTGATAATATCAACTATATGAATAGAATGATCACTTGTGAAGATTTGTTAAATAAAGGGTAGAAATTCCAAAATGCATTTCAAGTCAATTTTACATATGGTACAATCAAGGACGTGGATCTCGATTTAACTGAAGAAGAAATTAAAATGCGTATTAAATGTGATAGTCGTGCTGAATTAAGTTCAGTGAGTAGATTGAAACGACGCGATGTGATTAAGGGTTCGTATTTGCCTACTCATGTCTTCGTGGATAGTCTCCGCATTAATGTTGACTCTTACACATTCCCTGTGTCTCAGTGCTCCAAGTGCTGGAAATTAGGACATACACTATCTAGATGCCCATCAGATAAGATTATTTGCCCTAAATGTGGTGGTAATCATGCAAATTGCGAGACAAAGACGTTTGTTTGTGTTAACTGTCAAGGTCCACATATGGCACTCAATAATGGATGCCCTGTTTTTTTGAATGAAAAAAAGATTCGCGAGATCATGTCTCAATTTAATTGTACATACAGGAAAGCTCGTACAGTCTCGTAGAGTCTCCGACCTCAAAATTTAACATCCAAACTGTGAATACTAACGTTGATCAAACACACATTCATACAAATCGCACGTACGCAAATGTTGTTTCACGTGTGTTTCCTACTCATGTGGATTCAGAAGAGGAATCTTCGGCACAATTTTCAAGTGAACAGACTAAAATTCCAAGAATAAAGCGTAAATCCGAAAATGTATCTAGAAAACATAAAGCCTCTAAAACCGAAAATACAAACCTATCTACAAACAATAACCAGTCTAATTCTAAAATTGAATCTGAAGAATTACATCATACAAATCTCGAAAAACCATTAGATAGTGATATTAATTTCTCGGAACTATTCATCAATCATCATCAACAGCCTATTTTTGTCCACTGTTGGACATAGGCCTCTCCCAGTGCACGCCACTGTGGTCTTTCTCCGGCTACTCGCATCCAGCTCCTGCCTGCCGCCTTGCGTATATCGTCACTCCACCGTGCCTGAGGACGTCCTACACTACGTTTGCCGAGACGCGGTCTCCACTCTAGAACACGTTTTCCCCAACGGTTGTCGGTTTTACGACAAATATGACCAGCCCACTGCCACTTCAGCTTACTAATCCTATGTCGATGGGCTATGTCGATGACTTTGGTTCTTTGACGGATCACCTCATTTCTGATGCGATCCCTCAAAGAAACGCCGAGCATAGCCCTTTCCATAGCACGCTGAGCGACTTTAAGCTGGTGGACCAGCCTTGTCGTGAGTGTCCACGTTTCGGCTCCGTATGTCATGACGGGTAGGACGCACTGATTGAAGACTTTCGTCTTAAGGCACTGTGAGATCGACGATGTTAGGATTCGACGTAACTTCCCAAACGCTGCCCAACCCAGCTGAATTCTTCTATTCACCTCGTCCTCAAGGTTGTTTCTACCTAATCGCAGAGTCTGCCCGAGGTAGACATATTTTTGAACAACTTCGAGAACGGTACCGTGTATCGTAGTCGGTTCCGGTAGAACATGTTCATTGAACATGACCTTGGTTTTATCCAAGTTCATCCGTAGGCCTATACGCATAGAAGAATCAGCCAGCTCGTTCAGCATTTGTTGTAGGTCCTGCAGCGTTTCTGCCACGATGACGATGTCGTCTGCGAATCTCAAGTGAGAGATGTATTCGCCATTGATGTTAATGCCACGTCCTTTCCAGTTCAGCGTCTTGAACATATCCTCCATTGCATTAGTGAACAATTTGGAGGAAATAACGTCCCCTTGTCTCACTCCTCGATGCAATGGTATGGAATTTGTTTGCTGATTCTGTACTCGGACGGACATGGTGGCAGCTTCGTAGAGACATCTCATCACTTGGATGTATCGCCAATCAACTTGGCAACGCTGCAGGGACTCCAGAACAGCCCAGATTTCAACCGAGTCAAAGGCCTTCTCATAGTCCACGAATGCAAGACACAGGGGCCGATTATACTCATGGGACTTCTGTATAATCTGCCGCACTGTATGGATGTGGTCTATGGTGCCGTATCCGGTCCGAAACCCGGCCTGCTCCGGGGGTTGGAATTCGTCGAATCTTCGCGCAAGACGGTTCGTGATCACTCTTGAAAACAGCTTATAGACGTGGCTCAGTAGGGATATGGGACGATAGTTCTTCAGCAGGGTTTTGTCTCCCTTTTTGAAGAACAGGACGACCACACTCCTACTCCACGCCTCCGGAGTTCTCCCTTCGAAGAGGACAGAATTAAAAAGCGTCTGAAGTTCCCTAAGTACCGGTTTACCTCCCGCTTTTAATAGCTCTGTGGTAACGCCGTCCTCTCCAGGGGCTTTTCCATTTTTAAGCTGTCCAAGAGCAGTCTCGATTTCGCCAATACTGACTTCAGGCAGGTCTTCGGAGAAATGGCGTGTTAATGTAGCTCTAGGATCCTCATTTTCGGGATCAGGTCGAGATGCATGCGATGCGTATAACCGGCCGTAGAAGTCCTCTACTTCCGAAAGTACTGCCGGCATAGAAGAAACGACTTCTCCACTTGCTGTGGTCAACTTCGTCAGGTGGCTCCTTCCAAGAGATTGTACGAACACCTTAAACCCCCGATTCTGCTCAATAGCTCTTTCTATTGCAAGAGTATTGGAGCACCGGAGGTCGTGTCGTACGCGCCTGCTGATCTCTTGGTTTAATTGCCGTTTCTCTGACGAAGTGACAGGTGGGTTTTCACGTCGTTTCTTCATGAGCCCCAAAGTCTCTTCCGAAAGGTTCGACTTCCTGCCCTTACGCTGCATGCCACAATATCTCGTGCCTTCTTCCCTGAGAATTCGAACTACATTTTCGAGGTTCTGGTTTACGTCCGTTGTGGTTTCCACGGCAGCGAATCGGTTCTCCAGGATTGACTGGAATGTTTCAGATCCCGCAATGGTTTAGAGCAGCTTTGGTCGGAGCGTGGACTTCATCAGACGGGCGCGCTCGGCCTTAAAATTGGTATTCAGAGAGCCTCGGAGGAGTCGGTGATCACTACCGGTATTGAACCTGTTAATCACTGAGACGTCTCTGAATATATGCCTCATGTCCGTCATTATGAAGTCGATCTCGTTTTTCGTCATAGTGTCGGGGCTTTGCCACGTCCACTTCCTTTGCGGCTGCTTCTTGAAGAAGGAGTTCATCAAGAACAGCCCCTCCCGTTCGAGGAAGTTGACAAGCATTTGCCCCCTATGATTCCTGCTTCCAAGTCCATGGGGTCCCACTACCGATTCGCTGCAGTTCTGTACTCCCACTTTAGCGTTGAAGTCCCCCATGACAACGTTGTAGTGGGTTTTCGTGGTGAAGTGGAGGGCCCTCGATATGTCATCGAATAATTCTTCCACTTCATCGTCCGAGTGTGTCGAGGTCGGTGCGTACGCTTGCACCACCTTGAGGCTGTACCTCTCGGTGAGCTTTATAATGAGGTACGCTACCCTGTTCGACACACTGGAGATTTCCACCACGTTGTCAACTAGGGACTTATTTACCAGAAACCCAACGCCACCTTGGGATTGTTGGTCACCCTCTCGGAAGTTCATTAGGTGGCCTGATTCGAGGGTTACGGTGTCCTCTCCCTCTCTACGGACTTCACATAGCCCTAATATGTGCCACCTAATTTTCCCAAGTTCTACCTCAAGTTGCGCTAGATGCGAGTCAAGCCGTAGCGTGCGTCCGTTGTACGTCGCAAGGGTCAGTCGGTTGTGGTGGCCTCCCGTAGCCCGGTGATTCTTGGCACCCCCCGTCCCGCCGTTACCATCGTCGCCACCATGCCGAGGAATAGCGGGGCTGCCGGGAACTGGGGGCCGTGGCTTGCGTGTGTGCTGCATGTGGAGGTTGTGCCCATAATCGCCACGCTGGGCAGGCGGGTTGGCGATCGCAGGCTTCTCGCACCGGTGACGCTGCTGCCCGTCACCGGCCTGTGGTATTTAGCTACGCCTATTATGTTGATAGTTATACCGCCATCAGTCGGTCGCCAGAGCCTCGTTTGCTGGTCGGCAGGATGCACCACGGGCAGGTGAGGTTGGCTTGGGGCACTAAGGTGTAGTTTGCGCCCCCTTACATCCCTATCCCTCGGAACTATTAAGTAGATTAAAAGAAATTTTATTTCTTAAAAGCGGATCTTTTCAACAAAAAGTAAAGAAATCAATTAAGTGTTGTGTTGAGTGGTTGATTTTAATTGTAGTTGAAAATATTTCTGATTGGCCTATCCTAAAGTTAATTTTAGACTATTTAAACACATAAATTCACAAAACTAAACATAATTCAGTGGAACGCACAAAGTCTTAGACCTAAATTGACAAGTTTTGAAAATTTACTGTGGCAGGAAAAGATCCATATTGCTGCCGTATGTGAGACTTGGTTAGAGCCAAATGGTTACTTAAATATCAAAAATTACAATATACACCGATGCGATCGTGCTGACTCGTATGGAGGGATAGCCATAATTGGACATAAATCCATCAAATCTCAGGTATGCAAAGTACGTCAAACTAATTCATTAATCCAGATCATCCATGTTAGGCTTTTGAATTGCGAAGACTTTGATAATGCAATTTCTGTTTATTTTCAAAAACTCAAAATCAAAATCAAAGTACACTTTATTCAAGTGGGCTTTTACAAGCACTTTTGAATCGTCATTTAACAATTAAGTGAAGCTACCACCGGTTCGGAAAGTAGATTCTACCGAGAAGAACCGGCAAGAAACTCAATAGTTACTCTTTTTCAACATTTAAAAAAATACAGTCATGTTAGTTAATACAATTATTAAATTAATATATCCTGCCTGGAAGTCAACGGGTATTAATTCCACGCTTTTTTATCATCTACAAAATCTTGTATCGAATAATACGCCTTTTTCACCAATGTATTTTTTATAAACGATTAGAATTTACGAGACGGCAAAGTTAAAAATGTCTGTGGAATTTTATTATAGAAATGGATACCTTGCCCCAAGAAAGATTTATTGACTTTGCGGAGTCGGAAACTTGGCTTTATAAGCTTATCCTTACTTCTAGTGCACATACAATGATTATCACTGATTTTATCAAAGTTATCAATGTTACTGTGAATATACATGATATTGTTGTAAATATATTGCGACGCAACAGTAAGTATTCCTACTCTGTTAAAAACATCCCGAAGAGAGTCTCTAGCTCCAAGATTATAAATAAACCGAATTGCTCTCTTTTGTAAAATAAAGACAGATTCAATATCTGCAGCGTTACCCCAAAGTAATATGCCATATGACATAATACTGTAAAAATAACCAAAATAAACTAAACGAGCGGTATAAATATCAGTTAGTCGTCTAACTTTTCTAACCGCGTATTCTGCGGAGCTGAGTCTCCCTGTTAGGGACGACAAATGGGGACTCCACTGAAGTCTGGAATCTAATTCTATTCCCAAGAACACGGTAGTATCGGCTACATCAAGCGGGCCACTGCTTAAAGATATATTATAATTTTGCTTTCTAACATTGGGTAGGGTAAAAACTACGCATTTTGTTTTTTGAGTATTCAAAACCAAATTATTTACATTAAACCAATCTTATATCTGTGATAAGGCACCGTTCACAACGTCATAGTCAGTTTTTTTCCTGTCAACCTTAAAAATCAGTGAAGTATCGTCAGCAAACAATACTATATCACAAATATCTTTAACAAAGAAAGGAAGGTCATTTATATATACTAGAAATAGAAAGGGACCCAAAATTGAACCTCTTGGAACACCCATTTTTAGCGTAGATCCAGTAGACTTTATTCCATTAATGAAAACTTGGTGGATTCTTTGACTTAAGTAGCAATGAGATCAAGAGCCCTACCTTTAACGCCGTAATATTTGAGCTTGTAAAGAAGCGTCTCGTGTTCTACACAATCAAATGCTTTAGATAAATTACAGAATACTCCAATAGCATTCTGTGATTTCTCCCAAGCATCGTAAATATGCTTAAGAAGCGCAATTCCCGCATCAGTTGTTGATCGACCTCTCGTAAAACCAAATTGCTCACTATGAAAAATTTTATTTGTACCAAAATGGATAAGAAGTTGATTTAAAATAATTTTTTCGAAAATTTTACTTAAAGATGGGAGTATTGAAATAGGCCTGTAATTACTGGGATCGCTCCTATTTCCATTCTTAAAAAGTGGTGAGCTTTACTACATTTTAACAAGTCAGGAAATGAACCCGTGTCCAAACTCTTGTTAAAAATTACTGCTATATACGGAGCAATATCGTGTATGATGTTATTTATGAATTTTACGGAAATGCCCCATACGTCGTTAGTTTTTTTAATATTGAGTGTTTTAAATACTTTTATAACATCTATTGCAGAAACTGTTTCAAAAGAAAAATCAATAACGCATTTAGAAACATGTTTATTTAATAATCTAGCTGCATCTAATGTAGATGATTTTAAATGAGATGTTATTTTATTAGGTATGTTATCAAAAAATATTTCAAATAAATTTGCAACTTCCAAATCAGAATTTGTGTATTTACTGCCTGTGTTTAATTTGATAGGTATACTTTCCTTTTTAGGTTTTCCACTAACACTTCCAATAATGTCCCAAGTGGCCTTTATTCTATTATCGGAAGTCAAAATTTTGTTCTTTATGTATAAATACTTAGCATAAGTACATACTGTTTTAAATATTTTGGAATATTTATTGACATATCCTAGAAAGGCTTCGTTTTGATTCCACTGCTTCATACCATATAGGTCGTATAATTTATTTCTACTTTTATATATACCAATAGTAGCCCAGTCACTAAACTTCAATTTTGTATTATTATAAAATGATTTCATTTTGAATATTTTATTAAATTCTATTAATATTAATTCAAAAAATGAATTATAAAGTTCATTTGGATCTTGTGTCGTTAGATCTAAATAAGCTAATTTACACGCCACAATATCTTTAAAACAGTTTACTTTATGAGCCGTTATTGGCCTGTACATTATTTTCTTTGTGTTCTAAAGAAAACTTCTGACCACAATGATCAGAAGTTAAATTATTTATAATTGAAAATTCATATATTTCACAGTCACAAAACACATTGTCAATACACGTAGAAGTATCGTTGGTTATTCGTGTTGGTTCATTGACTCGGTGCGTTAAATTAAATGACCTAAACAATGTGACTAATCGAACACTCAGCGAAGTAGCTTTTAATAAGTCTACGTTAAAGTCGCCACATACAATTATATATTTATTACTTGAAATTATCAAGTTGTTAAATATATTCCAAAATATGTGTACCAATTCTTATTGGCGAAATAAAAAACTACCATTGCTCATTAGAATTCACAATTATTACAATGCTCTCAAAATTCACCAAAGTAAGTACTAAACTAGATATGTTTAGTCTAGACACGTGGGTTAGCAGTGTGGATTTATCCTCTCACATTAAATGTTCTTTAGCATCAATTGACAAAAGTAAAAGTAAATATAGTAATGCAGCTTTAAAACTATTATCGGAACGGGAAATTTCAGAAATATATTCATCATTTTATAAAGTGTTTACAGATGGCTCAAAAGATAGCTCTGATGTTGGTGTTGCTTTTTATGACCCTCAAACTAATACTAATTGTCAACTTAGAGTAGATTCTAAGATATCTGTGATGCGTGCAGAGTTATTAGGAATTTTGGAGGCTTTATCATATATCAGTACAATAGATTGTGATAAATTTGTAATTTTTTCCGATTCTAAAAGTGCTTTCCAACATGTGGCTCGGTCTACCTCGACCTTTCGAGGAGCTCCGATAGCCTATGCAATTTTAAAGTCTAGTCTAAGTTTCTCTCGTCAAAATAAAAAACTGATGTTGCAGTGGATTCGATGATGCAGGGTCGAGATGGCCCAGTGGTTAGAACGCGTGCATCTTAACCGATGATTGCGGGTTCAAACCCAGGTAAGCACCGTTGATTCATGTGCTTAATTTGTCCTTATAATTCATCTCGTGCTCAGCGGTGAAGGAAAACATCGTGAGGAATCCTGCATGTGACAAAATTTCATAGAAATTCTGCCACGTGTGTATTCCACCAACCCGCATTGGAAGAGCGTGGTGGAATATGTTCCAAACCTTCTCCTCAAAGGGAGAGGAGGCCTTTAGCCCAGCAGTGGGAATTTACTGGCTGTTGATGATGATGCAGTGGATTCCTGCTCATATTGGTCTAGAGGATAATGAAAAAGTAGATTTTTTAGCAAAAAACGCAACACGAAATGGTGTTTACTACCAATGCCTACCATATCATACGGAATTATTATATCTATCCAAACAAAAATATTACAAATTTTTGAGAGAATATTTTGATGAGCGATCGCTGACTACAGGGATCTGGTACAGAACTATGCAACCCGGACTACGGAAAAGTCTTTGGTTTGATGGAGCCAATATGAGCAGGTCTTCAATTGTCACAGCTCTTCGACTTCGTTCCGGCCACATTCCGTTAAATAACTTTGGTTTTCTAATGGGTAAAACACCTTCACCTAACTGTAGTGTATGTAACACCATAGAAGACACGTTTAATCAATTATTGCGGGGAGGTGGGGGCATGTAATAGTGTCCTCGCTGACCCTACATCAGAACCAGCGCAAGTTTTGTACAAATTAGTGGATGGTGTTTTTAAGAATCGATGTAATTAATCAATTTGTTAAGTTTAATGTTTTGTAAGCACTATGAGGGTGGCATTTTCTTATAGAAAAAACCCTCTTTTCAAAAAAAAAAAAACTGCTGGACCCGCGATGGATATGTGTACATCATCAGCCCCGACGGAGTTCGCCACCAAGTAGAGTGTCGGGGTGATCTGGAACTTATTCCTGTTGCGTCGAGGTCTGCAGTCGAGGAGGGTTCCCCAGCCCTGAGCCCAGGAACGGTGGTAAGGAGCCCTGAGACAAGGCTTCCCATTTCTCGTACAAGAAGAGCGCTTAAGAAATATTTCAATGTACTGATATTTCACTCGTTTATTATTGTTTTGGTCTGTATTTTTTAACTAAAGTAATTATGATATAATTTTAATTTTTATTACTTTTCAACCGACTTCCAAAAGGAGGAGGTTATCAATTCGTCTGTATTTTTTTTTTTATGTTTGTTACCTCATAACTTTTCACTGGGTGGACCGATTTTGATAATTTTTTTTTTGTTTGAAAGGTGGGGTCCCATTTTTTTTTTTTTCCCATGATGGTATCTATATGAAAACGACATAGGTCTTAAATTTGCATTATGTATATGCGCGACAAATAGGTGAATAACTGAAAATCACGTTAACCAATTTTGATAATTCTTTTTTTATTATAAAATATATACTTCAAGGGTAATTTGGTGAAAGTTTGGTAAGGTTCTGAGCACAGGATCCATGACAAAGTAACGGAACGGAAGGGAACGGAACAATTCTGAGGAGCACGTTAGCGATACTCAGTCGAATCTTTTATTTATAGGTTATTTGGATATTTGAGTCACCTTCCGTAATGTGGTTATGTTTATGTAATTATCATAGTCGAATATTATAATCAACTAGCTACCCACCCCGGCTTCGCACGGGTGCAATACTGATACTAAATATACTACAGAATTTGTTTATTTACGACATCACATCGCAAACTTCTAAAATTATCAGTGTTTCTTTACTATATTGTTCATGTATTATATACACAAACCTTCCCCTTGAATCACACTATATTTTAAAAAAAACCGCATCAAAATCCGTTGCGTAGATTTAAAGATATAGGGACAGAGAAAGCGACTTTGTTTTATACTATGTAGTGATGGAATTTTAATTTTAATCAACCATCTAACAAGATTATTTAACATGATAATGGATACTGAAACCGTACCAGAACAATGGCGCACATCTGACATAATTCTAATTTTTAAAAAAGGAAATCCCTCTGACGTGGGAAATTATAGACCCATAAGTCTACTTTCGAGCATGTACAAGCTGTTCTCATCCATACTTTTAACGAGAATAACAGGAACTATCGATAAAATGCAACCAACAGAGCAAGCTGGGTTCAGATCAGGCTTCAGCACAATGGACCACATACAGACGCTAGAACAAATAATAGAAAAACACCAAGAATTTAATAGACCCCTGTATGTGGCCTTCATAGACTACAGCAAAGCATTTGATAGCATTAGCCACTACTCAATTTGGAATGCATTACAATGCTCAGATGTGCACCAAAAATACATCAACATCTTAAAAAATATCTATACAAATAGCACAAGTAGAATAAAACTAGAAACTAGAGGTGACGTAATAAAAATAGAAAGAGGTGTCAGACAGGGAGATCCTTTATCGCCGAAACTCTTTATTGCGGTACTCGAAACCATATTTCGAAAGTTAGACTGGTCAAACAAAGGGGTGCTAGTAAACGGAAAATATCTAAACCACCTAAGATTCGCTGATGACATAGCTATAATTGCCGAAACTCCAAGGGACATTGAAGAAATGATGAGGACACTGGATCATGAAAGCTCAAAAATTGGTTTAGAAATGAACTTAAATAAAACAAAGATAATGACTAACAGTTATGAGCGACCTATCATAATAAAAGGAGACTACATAGAATATGTCCAAGACTATATATATCTGGGTAAACAAGTATCATTCAACAGGACTAGCAACGAAGAAGAAATAACAAGGAGAATTAATGTTACATGGAAAAAATTTTGGTCTCAGAAAGAAATTCTAAAAGGTCATTATGGATTGCATTTAAAAAAAATCGTATTTGATACTTGCCTCTTGCCATGCTTATTATATGGATGCGAAACATGGGTATTCACAAACAAAGCAAAGCAGAAAATCAAATCCACCCAAACAGCAATGGAAAGGAGTATGTTGAAAATCAGAAAAATACATAAAGTGAGGAACGAAACTATCAGACAAAAAACCAAAATCAACGATGCTCTAAAACATGCACTCACACTTAAGTGGAAGTGGGCTGGACATATCTCACGATATACTGACAAAAGATGGACTATTGAGACCACAAGATGGAACGGCCCTGGGGGAAAGAGAAGTGTTGGTAGACCGAGAAAACGGTGGGCTGATGATATCACCAATGTCACAGGGAGCGACTGGCTAATAGTAAGCAAGGACAGAGAGACGTGGAAAAAACTGGAGGAGGCCTTTACCCAAAAAGGGGTCCATATTTCACACAATGGAGACTAACCACACTAGCAATAAATTAAGAAAACCTACTAACAAACTACTAATTTCATTTGAAATGTTATATTGAAATATGGAATAAATGGCTTTATTATTATTATTATTATTATTATTAGTGATGGAACTCCTAAACGGCTCGCAGTTAGGGTGCGATATGGGGCAGAATTTCTTACTATCTTTAATCAAATTTTGTGTATGTGATGTGATGTCATATGATGTACGAAATATAGTTGGTCTTTTTCAAAGTTTTTTTGCTGAATTCGATTACAGCTCTTTCGAGGGATCCTTGTAGTTTACGCCGTGTGACGTATTAAATCCGCATTTTCGAAAGTCTATTTTTGCTTTATTCGCAAGTTTCCTTTGAAATTGTCCTCGAAGTAGTTTCTGACTCATATAAACGGAACGCCTAATCTATCCATATTAAAAAAAATTAGTTAGTCAACATCAGCTTCACTTAAAATCAAAAAATAAATAAAAATTTTAACAAAAAGAAAAACCGACTTCAAACAAAACACTATTTTAAAACCAATGAATATGCACGAAAAAGTAATAAAAATAATTGCGTATTCAACATATTTTTTAGTCTTCCTAAGTTAAATGAAATGAAAAATATTAGACTACTTAAAAGTCGATTAACGATTATATCATGTAGTTATAATTATTGTTATATTTGGAGTCGGTGTCTAATGTAATCATTATATTATATATAAATATATTTTTTCTTTTTTTTCAATGTCTTCGTCTAATTAATTGAGCACAAACTGTAGCTTTCATAGTCTTCCCACTCTTAATGAAACACTTGATTCTGTTTTCTCGGATGTAATGAAAAACTTTAATATTATACACATAAATTCTCAGAGTATTCCTGCACATTATACAGATATGTTAACTTCTTTTGATAACAGGAATATCCATGCTATTCTGATGTCAGAATCTCTCAATGTTCTCCCTGATTTCCAACTTATTCGGAATGATCGCCCTAATCGTACTGGTGGAGGCGTTGCTATTTATCTTCGCTCCCATCTGTCCTTTACGATCATTGGCACGTCTAGTGCTCAAGCAACATCAGGAGTAGAATAATCATTGAACTAGCATTTTCGAAAGTTAAAATTTTACTCTGTGTGTTTTATAGCCCCAATTCAATGATTGACTATTTTACTACTTTTGAATCCCTTCTAGACCAGTATATTCCACTGTATCAACATTCCATTATAATGGGAGATTTTAATACGTGCCTTTTAAAATCTGACTCTCGCTCTTCTCGGCTAAGATCACTAGTCCAATCTGTCAATATTCATATACTCCCTCTTTCTACAACTCCCTAACTGTACCCCGTCTCTTTTAGATTATATATATATATATATATATATATATATATATACATATATATATATATATATATATATATATATATATATATATATATATACATGTATAGTCTTATTCTTGTTTCTTCCACAAATTATGTCGCTAAGCATGGCCAATGCTCTGCTGAAGCCTTCTCCTTTCATGATTTGATTGATTTATCTTTCCTACAGAATACGCCCTTAAGCCAAATCGAAAATCTTTCTGCAGCGCAATTTTAGTGGTATGAATTTAGAGCATTTAAGGGAGGATGCTTTAAAAATTGATTGGAATGATGTTGTCACTGATTCTAATATTGATAACCGAGTGGCAAATTTCAACACACTTCTAGTACAATTATATGACAAACCTGCCCCTATTCGACCTGTTCGGCTTAGGCATCTTCCTGCTCCCTGGCTTACAGAGGATATTAAAACATTGCAACACAAAAAAACATTGCAAAATCAAAATACAAGGCCGATAGTTCTGACGAAAATAGAATCAGCTATAAAAATATTCGGAACCGTTGCAACAGGTTGTGTAGAGATAAACAACGACGCCACATTCATAAATCAATACTCAACGAAGAAGATACTGGCCGAGTTTGGAAATTTCTTAAATCTATTGGAGTTGGGAAAACACGTCATAATAACCATCCTAGTAACATTGATTTGAATCAGCTTAATCAGCACTTCTCGTCTTCTTGCTCTGTCGATGATGCCACGAAATTAAATACTAAAAATCAAATTCTAGCTTTACCCACTTCTAATGATCCAGCTTTCATTTTTTGTCACTATCACTGATAGTGATGTTGAGAGAGGTATTGTAGAGGACTCTGATGCTATCGCTACTGACTCCATTAGTCCTAAGATGATCATCCCCATCATGGACATCCTAGTTCCTATTATTAAAAGCATATTCAATTACTCAATTTCTACTGGATCATTTCCCTCTTCCTGGAAAGATGCCCAAGTTATTCCCTTACCTAAAAAATCAAATCCCTACCGCTTTTCCGATTACCGTCCTATTTTCATACTTCCTTTCCTATCTAAAGTATTTGAACGTATTGTGCATCAACAATTAAACCTTTTCCTATCTAGACAAAACCTCCTTAAGTCTTTTCAATCTGGTTTCCGAAAAGGTCATAGTACGACTACTGCTTTAGTCAATATTACCGAGGATATACGCCTTGCTATGGATAATCAATGTCTAACAGCGTTGATCTTACTAGATTTTAGCAATGCCTTTAACAATGTTGACCACGAGCTCTCACTAGCTAGCTACATTATGCTCTCTTAACATATCTCCTGAAATGATTGACTGGTTTCAAAATTATCTTTGCGGTCGCCGGCAACGAATTCGTGTTGATGATTCCTTTTCCAATTGGTGCACGATCAAGGCTGGTGTGCCGCAAGGTGGCGTGTTGTCTCCTCTCCTTTTTTCTATTTTCATTAATTGCATTACTTCTCAATTATCTTCTCTCTATCACCTGTATGCCGACGATATCCAATTATAAAACAGTCAAAATTAATTGATTTGCCTAAAACAATACATTACATAAAGACCTTGAATCGATTGTACTTTGGAGTAAATCACATGGACTCAAAGTTAATCCTTTAAAAACACAGGCAATTATAATCGGCAGTCAAAAACAAGATGCCCGCATTGATTCGCCCAATTTGCCTAAAATAATTGTTGATGGAACACTTGTTCCATACAGTGAAACTGTAAAAAATCTAGGTGTTGTTTTTGATAGATTTCTGACCTGGACCCCCCCAGTAAGCGAGGTGAGCAGGAAAGTGTTTGCATCTATCGAATCTCTTCGCAGATTGCGAAATTTTCTATCGATACCAACTAAAATTGTGCTTGCACAATCTCTCCTGCTACCGATTCTCGATTACGCTGATACCTGTTATCTCAATTTAAGCGAGGAATTGCTTAATAAACTTGAACGCATCCAGAATCTTTGTATACGGTTCATATTTGGACTTCGTAAATATGACCATGTTTCAGAATTTTGCGAAAAACTCAAGTGGCCCTCAATCCGCCTTCGCAGGAATACTCACATTCTTTCCCTATTATACAATATCCTATTTAATCCTACCACTCCCTCATACCTTAAAGCGCTTTGAATTCCTGAGTGACACTCATTGTCGCTCTTTTCGCTCTAACGATAACGTCATTTTAAAAATCCCCTCCCACAATACATCCTTCTATTCTAAATCCTTTTCTGTGGAAGCTGTACGGCTCTGGAATTCCTTACCACTTACCGTAAGGCGTGCTCAATCCCTAGCAACATTCAAACGGCTATTAGAAGCAAACTTCTTCCCCCCATAAATTTTGTCTACTTGTTTCTTTAATATTTATTATTTTTATTTTTCTATTTATTCTAAACTCCTACTCTGCGATGTATCTGGCTTATATTTTAAATTTATTACTTCATGTTACTTATAGTCATATTTAAACTGTAGTATAAATTAAACATGTACATAGATTATTATATATTGAATGTAGTATATATATGTTTACTATGTATATATTTAATTTCGTATAAGTATGTTTTTCTCTTATATATGTACACCTGAAACGTTTCATTACTGATTACTATGTCCTACGTAACATGGTTGCCTGGCAGAAATCGCTGCTTAGCGATAAAGCCGCCAATTATACATTTAGATCAAGTTTTGCAATTACTGTATAATTTATTTATTCTTTGGTGTACAATAAAGAATACTTACTTACTTACTAATCTGAGCTTGTCTATAAGATAAACTATGAAAACAATAAGCAATTATCAAGATTATAAACATTAAAATTATAAACATTAAATCAGTTATGTAAGATACAAAATTATAAATTAAATTAATAGAAGCAGCAATTTTAAATTATAACGGATTAAAAAAAAAAAAAAAAAATTATACCCATATTAATTAATTATACATTATTATTATTATCATTAAGCATCCGTCCATCCGTTTGGAAACATCCGTTTGGAACCCTCTATCCATGTCTGAAGTGACTTCATGGATAAGTTCACAGAGATTGGTTTCAGTAGACTTCTTACTAATAAAACCGTGTTGTTGGTCAATAACTATAGACCGCAGCAGAGAAAAAATTTGATCGTAAACTATTTTCTCAAATAATTTAGCCAAAACGCATAATTTGGAAATCGGTCTATAGTTCTGAACGTTATGTTTATCACCTGATTTGTACACTGGAACAACATATGATTTTTTCGAGATCAGTGGGATTTCACCGCAGCTCAAAGATTTATTTAATAATAAGTAAATTGAATAGGCAAGAGACATTTGACATGATCTAATAAATAAAGGAGGAAGACCATCTGGACCATAACCTTTAGTAATATCTAAAGCTTTTAGGTACTAATTAATTATATCGATAGATATTGACATGGATCCAATAGAAATATGGGTTTCAGAGGGGTCACTTGTAAGGCTCAATAAATTATAAGTTTCCGGTGGCTCATACACTGATTTAAAGTAGGAGTTAAAAAGGTTGCAGATTTCAATACATCCATGTCCGACAGTTCCATTAAAAACCATTGATTCCGGGAAATCATTCAATTTTTTTTTAGATTTTACAAAGTTCCAGAAAAATTTACTGTTTAATTTTTATTTCGGCGTTATGGATATAGTTATTGTAAAATGTCAGTTGTGCTTGTTTTTGTCTCCTCCTTCATAAACTAAACGTATCATAATCAATCTGTCTATTGTAATGCTTCCATTTTACATGAAATTTCAGTATCTCCGTGATTATTTTTCTTAAAGATTTAGAATACCAAAATGGATAGTTATTGATATGTTTAACTGTCTTAGTTGGTACCAAGTTATTAATTACATCATTAATGGTGGTATAAAATAAATCTACAGCATTAGTTAGTTATATCAGAATCATTAAGTAATTCAAACCAATCAATGCTGGCCAATGCACTATTTATTGCATCGTAATCTGCCTTACGGAACAAGCGTATAGTACGGGGAGCATATTTTATTGCAGACAATAATGTGACCTTAAGAGACAAGATTAATGCAGGGTGGTGTGGGTCTTCCGGTACTAATGGGTCATTACATCTACATACCAGACATTCACAACCACTTATAATTAGGTCAAGGTATCTACTATTAGTATTAGAAACTGAATTAAATTGTTTTAAATCATTAAAATTTAGAAAATAGAAAAGTGAGTTAAAGTAGATGTCATCATTATGAAAATTTCGAAGATCCATATAACCCATGTTATAAGAACACACCCAAGAAGCATTGGAGATGTTAAAATCTCCTAATAAGAAAATTATCACCAGGATGACAGATTATATATATTGAGACTAAATCAAAAAATTCGCATAAAGCCTCGTAGTGATATTTACTATGCGGAAAATAGCAACAATAGATATGTAATAACTTAGATATTGGAAGAGAATTAGTAAATACAGAGACTTTTAAAACCTCAGCTGCTGATTTTTTTAATTTAATGGGCATTGAGGAATGGACATTTAAATGTGACCGGAGAGCAATCAGCACTCCACCGCCTAAGCTGTCTCCACGAAAGACATAGTCGCAGTCATTTGTATAAACAGAGTACCGCGAGTCGAAAAATTCAGCATCAAATATAGCATCATGCAACCAGGTCTCACTAAGACATATTACCTCATCATCTGTTTGGATCAGATTTCTATAAAAATTGTAAATATATTTTTTCAGTGTATAGCCTACCAATACAGAATAAATAAAAAAATATATAAGTATGAGCCCATTTTAACTGCTTGCCCTTAAACATTAACACTGCCAATAATAAAGTAATATCAATAAAGCAATCACAAAACAAAATATTATTACATAAAAAGTGCAATAATTTCGTATAATAAAATTCTAGAAAATATTCATTCATAATAACAGCTAAATTTAGTAAATGATAAAATGTTAAAAAATATTATGAGACCGAAATAAATAAACAATAACACCCACACAATTTTTTTACGTCACACATGTTTACAAAATGCAAAACCGGACTAGAGTCATTACGTCTCGCCATGATACAACAATTTTTGACCCACACGTATCGATACGCTTTGTCTTTAGCGGTTTTCTTAACAACTTGAAAGAGTGCCTTGTTAGAGCTGGTAAGATGATCATTAAAATATACTATTACTAGCGGCGAACCCTAAATCATGGCACTTAAGTTTGAGATTCCTTGCTTTAGCAAGAAAATCATCCTTCTTCCACCGACAGAGAAATTTGAATATGATGGGCTTAATTTTCTTTAAGTCTTTATTTTTAGAGGATACTCTTCTAACAAAGTCAATGTCCGTGGTAACATTAAGATCAAAACAAGCCCGGTCAGCAATATTTTGCAAAATAATAAGTAGATTTTCATTCTTTTTTTCGGGAATACCATAAATCTCCACATTAGACCTTCTCGCCCACTACTCATGATTGTTGGAATCCGTTTCAAATGTCTGTATTCTCGACTCTAAAGACATTACTTTGTTACAACGCTCAGAAATAAGTTTCAAATCTGATTCGAATTTGTCGATTTTACCTCTAATTTCCTCATATTTATTGTTAATAAAATCTAAGCTATCTTTCAGACTTGATACCTCTTAGCGTAACACTTTTAGTTTATCTGTTTGGATAGGAGCAATAGTTGATTTAAACTCAGATCTAAGTGATGATATTTTTGATGAAATGATCTGCCGTATCTCTCTCAAAAACGACTCATTGGAGTATTCAGGATTACGGGGAGAAACCACTCCGCAGGTCGAGCCACCTTTACGCGATGTGATGTTCTCACCATAGTCAGATTTAGCCTGTGAACTATGGCCCCGTACAGGCGTATTGTCTTTGTTTATTTGACGAGGCATAGACGATAAGCAATCAGGACAAGTCCATTTTAATATTAGTTCTTGAGATGGTTTAGTTTTACTAGACGGATGAATGCAATGAAAGTGGTAATTCTGGCCACATTTAATACAAGTCATTCAGAAGCGCTACCTACCAAAGACTTGCAACACGCAAACTTCATGTTTTAAATATAAATAAATAATTATGTTAGACAAAGTGCAAAGCCGGTTGAGGCGCGAACCAAGGACTCAAGCGTAAAAAGCAATAGCTGCACCACTGAGCCAAACAATGTTTAGGAATATAGAGCGAATATGACCTCCCATTTGACGTCAATGATGGAAGCAACAGAGTTCGTTGACTTGGGGCGTGTCCAACTGCACAAGCTCATAAAACAAAGACACTTAATGGCACTCAGTGTAGAATAATTCAAAGTATTATCGGACAAAACTCACTATTTAAATTACCCTTTTTGGTAAAATATATACCCGTTTAACTGTACACGCACTAGTAGTTATTATATGCAAATATTACAATGAAATTGTTAAAATGGGCAAACTATTAGACATGTAACACCCGACTCGTTCGGTGGTCGGAGCGAAACTGATTTACATGATTTACAAGACCAAGTTTTTTTTTAAACTATGAAAACTACAAATGATAATAATAAATATATGATTAGTTATTTTTGTTATGTATTTATTTGGAAATATAATTTTTAATTTATTAATTATTTTATTATGACTTGAATTTATTGTTTTAAGATTTTTTTTATATTATTTTTAATAACAATAAATTATAATATATATTTTTAGATATATATTTCATTTTTAGAACCAGAAGTAGGAAGTAGGTTAACCTCTAAAACAATTATCTTTAATTTAAAATAACAATCAATCTACCACAAAAGAAAAACATTTAGTATACAACACAAATAACCATCAATAATCACATTACACCGTAATAATTATAATTGCAATTCTCAATGTGTCAACTACGAATCTCCCGCCATTTTTTTTTTAAAGTGAAGTTGTGTGACTTGACGCTGATGTTGCTTGTTTATTCCAACACGGCCTCTCCTGACGGTGAATAAGTGATGAGATTCGCAGAAGGTCCAACTATAAGCGTCATCTACGATCTCATCGTCATGACACGCATTTGTCGAAAATAATTTATTAAAAAAAACGAAATAGAAAAATATTTGCCTAATCTTTATAATCTTTCTATTCATCACACTTATGCGGCCCTCATTCACTCAGCCATTATCTTTTTCGTCAATCACACTCATTAAATGTGGTACAAACATAAAACTTATTGGATAGAGATGCATGTCCTGGGCAGAGGCAGTATTACGCGATGTCCATTTTACTTTACCTTCGGGCAGAGGCAGTATTACGCGATGCCCACTTTACTTTACCTTTGGGCAGAGGCAGTATTGCGCGATGCCCATTTAACTTTACCTTTGGGCAGAGGCAGTATTACACGATGCCCAATTAACTTTACCTTTGGACAGAGGCAGTATTACGCGATGCCTACTTTACTTTACCTTTGGGCAGAGGCAGTATTACGCAATACCTACGATACAGATCCATCGAGCAGAGGCAGTTTACGCAGTACTCATATTATGACATGATGAGATAACGTTTGGTATATTTTCAATCAGGTGGCTTACTTGAGAACTTCGCTTTATATTACTGCTTCACCTGTCAGACTTTCATGGTCTGCCATCGTTCGCATTACACAAAGACTCATATCTGTAAATAAAAACGATTGAACTCACCCTCGAATGCTGCGCAACTTTCAGTGCACTATTCACCCTTCCATGCATTGAGCTACCGCTTGAGTGGTCTTGCCACGTACGCTATTTTAATTCATAGCGACCACCTGGAGAAACTTTCGTCGCCTGCTCGGCTCCTGCATATCTTACGCCAAGCTTCCCAAGAAGTGGAAGTGTTGTCAATTGTAACGTCTCGAAACAAACTTCTTATCACGTTGCTTATTATTTATTTATTTTAATGCATTATTGTACAATACAAAAGTATTAACAAAAGGCGGGCTTAATGCTACTGCATTCTCTACCAGCCAACCTTAGGATGTACAAGAAAGAATGATATAGGTGTACAAAAAACATAAGATAGTCTTAAAAAAATTAAACGATAATATAATATAATATAATATAATATAATATAATATAATATAATATAATATAATATAATATAATATAATATAATATAATATAATATAATATAATATAATATAATATAATATAATATAATATAATATAATATAATATAATATAATATAATATAATATAATATAATATAATATAATATAGTATGATTACATACATATAATGAAGATTCCAAAAATCAACCATTATTGCTTTGATTTAGGTAGTATTTTTTCAGAGCAATTTTAAAAGTGTTTCGCGAAGGAGATTTCCTAATTTTTTCTGGTAAGCTGTTCCATAAACGAATAGCAGTCACAGTAAACGACTTCGACATAAAGCCTGAATGGTGCGGTGGAAATGACAACAACAGGTTTTCCGTGGAGCGAAGCGATCTGTCATGTGTGTCAGCCCTTAGCACGAATTGTGATACCAAATACTGGGGATAATTTGGGTCATTCAGAATTCAGTATAGCGTGCAAAGAATTCTGCATGACCTACGATCACGTATCGAGAGCCAATTTAATTGCGAGCGGTAGGAAGAAACGTGATCATACTTCCGCAAATTAAATATAAATCGAATGGCAGTATTAAGGAGTCGCTCAAGTTTATTTACTAGATCTTCATTTGCATCCAGATAACATATGTCACCATAGTCAATTATTGGTAGTAACAGTGTATTGACAAGTTGTATTTTCGTTTTAGTTGGTAACATATGTTTTAAGCGCATCATATTATGCATTGTACAGTAAAACTTTCGCGACACCTCCCCCACCTGGTCAGACCAGCTTAAGTGTTTATCCAAAGTCACTCCAAGATCTTTAACGGAATCGGAAAACGGAATTAGACAATTATTGTAAAATAGTTTATAATTCGAAGTGTCAATTTTTGCGTGCTGTTTACGACTACCAATGATTATAGCCTGACACTTTGCCGGATTCACCGAGATACCATGGCGAGCAGACCACAGAGATATCTGTGATAGGTCCGTATTAAGCGCAGCAATAGCATCAGACAAACAATCAGAAGTAGCATGTCTATAAAGCTGCAAGTCATCTGCATAAAGATGGTAGCTTGACGAGATACAGGAAGTAACGGAGTTTATAAACAAAGAGAAAAGCAGAGGAGAAAGTATACCGCCTTGAGGAACGCCTGCATTCAAGCAGCACCAGTCAGAATAATCCTGACCTATGCGGATTGCCTGCTGGCGCCCTCGAAGATAAGATGAGAACCATTGCATAGCGGAGTCTGAAACATTTACCTGAGCCAGAAAAGCAAGAAGCAAGTCATGGTCCACAGCATTAAAAGCATTACTAAAATCAATGAGGACAAGAACTGTGACGCGCTTATTTTCCATTGCTTCACTGTGCCCCGCTCTAAAGCCCGATTGTAACGGATTCAATAAGTTGTAAGATGAGAGGAACTGTGATAATTGCTGGTAAACAATGGACTCCAGTACTTTGGACAGGAAAGGTAAGATTGAAATTGGACGATACTGCTTAGGCAGAGAGGGATTTGATATTTTAGGAAGTGGGAGAACAAATGCCTTACGCCACAAGTCCGGAAAGGTGTTTGTTGATAGAGAAAAATTAATAATATGGGAAATTATATAAAGGAGAGAGTCTAATAGATGAGATATCATGATACAACTTATGTCATCGCCTATGGCCTTAGAGGAGAACGACAGTATACATTTTTTAATTTCAGCTCCGCCAACAGAAGAAAAATTAAAAGGATAAGGATGTTTTGGCAAACTATTTATTTCACTCAAAGTCGAAAATTTAGTTTGAACGTCAAGTACTTCTGATGAAGCAAAGTATATGTTTAAATTGTTCAAATTAATATTACAGCTGGTATCGGTATAAGAGGGTTTGCCGATTCCAATGGTTTTTAAAAAATTATAGGTACTGGATGAAGAAGGAGAATTAGCTAATTGATCAAAGATATATTGGCGTTTTAGATTCCTACACATCTTGTTGCATCGATTCCTTGCAGCCTTATCGTCTCCGTTCGGTCTTTTTTGTATTTGCGAAAAGCCCGATCTCGTTTTACCCTGGCTCTGCGAAGTTCGTCATTGAACCACGGACACCCTCTGTTATTAAGTTTAACATTCCGTATCGGAGCATGTCGATCAAATAAATTTAAAATTTCACTACGCAAGCACTCGACCTTTTCATCCACCGTCTCCATATTCAATAAAGCGGTCCAGTCAATAATTGAGGCGTCATACCGAAGCTTATTCAAATCAATTCCAGAGTAGTTTCTGAGCTTTAAGGTCTTTCTCTTAAGCTTCGGTACTTTGATCCTGTAGGAAGCAAAAATTAAATCATGGAGAGAGAATGCTGGAGCAGAGTACTGTCCATATTTAGCAATAAGGTTCGCTTCAGATAAAATGATTAAATCGAGTAAGGTATCAGAAGTATTAGTGCGATGAGTGGGTTGTAATGGCAAACAAATAATATTTAAAGAATTAAAAATAGTGCTTAATTTATGTGACCGATAATCACTTTTCAGCATACAAGTATTTTAGTCACCCATGAATATGACATGAGTGTAGTTAAAAATAATATTCTCAAATATAAGCTCTAGTTGATTAAAGTAATCGATATTAGGTGGGCAGTAAATCACACCGACAGCTATTTTGATACCTAAGTTAAGTTCAATAAATAAGTATTCGGCTGCTGAGCTGTAAGTGGAGGGAGATTGATCAATTACCTTAAAATGTATGCTACTTTTTAAATAAATTGCCACTCCACCACCACGTTTACCGATGCGGTCATTCCTTATAAGTATAAAACCAGGAATAGAAAAAGAAGACGACTGTAAGGAAGGCTTTAACCACGTCTCAGATATTAAGAGAGCGTGCAAATTTTTTTAAATTAAAAGTGTCGTGTATATCCGAAAAATGACTCGGTACACTTTGTGCATTGATATGACAGATGTTAAAATTATGAGAATAAGGCAATAGATCATTCATTAGATGTTCACCTAAAGTTAGACCATTATTATCTATGGAACAGAAAGAAATATCACTCATGGCTGAATGGAACGAATCATCACTGGAGCTCATAATTATATAAATATATCTAATAAAATAATATATAAATATATGTAATAAAATAATATACAATATATAAATATTATATAAAAAGAAATAAATATGTCAAAATATTCAAAAATAGATAAAATTGGACGTGTATGCTCTTAGTTGCACATCCTGCTGGCTAAAAAAAAAACACTTTATACAATAAAAAACAAATCAAAGTAATGCACACAAAACAACTACAAAGTTATTTTACATCATAAAAGAAATGAAATAAAAAATCTAAACTAATGACATTAATCCCATGGTATAGTAAAAAAAAATGAACTAAAATAAATCACTAAAAGTATAATATACACAAATTTTATAATTATTTATACAATATTTTACAAAATAATAGATATTTATCTAATAAAAAAAATAAAAAATACATATCTATACCTAACATCTGTACCAAAAGAGTGGCGTCCATATCAATAAAATCAGAAGTTGTCACAACAAACGTGACAACTGACAAGTTAATACCAAATTTCGCATCAAATATCAAAATACTTTTGTTACAAAATTAAAATAAAGGACATTGCGGGTGTATTAAAAATAAAAAGAATTGTGAAATAATAAGTGAACATATATACCTTAATGTTGTCTTAAATTTTCGCGATTATTACACATTTAAATAAAACTAGTTATAACGGATTTTAATCGCGTATATTAAATATTTTGGACATCCCGACGTTTCGAGCACTTTACAGCGTTCGTGGTCACGGGTAGACTAAGGTGGCATTTGTCTATTTGAAGAACAAAGAAATATTATTTGCAACTACCGCCAACGATTTCTCAATTGGTATCTTGAGTAACGTTCCGGTTACACGCAGAAGGCACTGACTGTATCTTTAGGTCTTGCAGTCTGTTGGATTTGAAATTTTTAATTTTTAATAAGTGGATCCCAGGTGTTAGAAAGTCTCCAACCATCTTCTCTATTGAAGTTCGGATGTTTTTGAATTTCAATAGCCTCGCGTATCATTCTAGGAATGAATCTGTGTTCTTTAGCGAGGATCTGTGGTTTATCAAATCGGATAAAATGGTTAGGTTTATCCAGAGCATGTTCACAGACTGCAGACTTTGAAGAACGCCTATTTTTGACATCTCCTATATGTTCCTCGACCCTGGTACCGATACTCCTCCTCCTTTCTTTTGATTGTTGGGGCAAGGGCACCGTGGCTGACACCGACTCCAAATATAGCAATAACTATAACTACATTATATAATCGTAAATCGACTTTTAAGTAGTCTAATATTTTTCATTTTAGTTTACTTAGGAGGACTCTAAAAAATATGTTGAATACGTAATTATTTTTATTACTTTTTCGTGCATATTTATTTGTTTTAAAATAGTGTTTTGTTTGAAGTCGGTTTTTCTTTTTGTTAAAATTTTATTTATTTTTTGATTTTAAGTGAAGCTGATGTTGACTAACTATTTTTTATTAATATGGATAGATTAAGCGTTCTGTTTATATGAGTCAGAAACTACTTCGAGGACAATTTCAAAGGAAACTTGCGAAAAAAGGAAAAATAGACTTTCAAAAATGCGGATTTAATACGTCATGCGGCGTAAACTACAAGGTACCACCCTCGAAAGAGGTGTAATCGACCTCAGTAAAAAACTTCGCAAAAGAGCTATTATATGTCGTACATCATATGACATCACATCATATACACAAAATTTGATTAAAGACAGTAAGAAATTCTGCCCCAAATCGCACCCTAACTGTAAGCTGTTTAGGAGTTCCGTCAATACATAGTATAAAACAAAGTCACTTTTTCTGTCCCTATATCTTCAAAACTACGCAACTGATTTTAATGCGGTTTTTTTTAATAGATAGTTTAATTCAAGGGGAAGGTTTCTGTATATAATAAATGAACAATATAGTAAAGAAACACTGACAATTTTAGAAGTTTGCAATGTGATGTCGTAAATAAACAAATTCTTTAGTATATTTAATATCAGTATTGCACCCGTGTGAAGTCGGGGCGGGTCGCTAGTTGATTATAATATTTGATTATGACAATTACATGAACATAACCACGTTCCGGAAGGTGATTCAAATATCCAAGTAACCCATAAATAAAAGATTCGACCGAGTATTGCTAACGTGCTCCTCAGAATTGTTCCGTTCTATCCCGTTCCCTTAATTTGTCATAGATCCTATGCTCAGAACCTTACCAAATTTACACCAAACTACGCTTAAAGTATATCCTTTATAATAAAAAAAAGAATAATCGAAATTGTGCCAACCAATTTTGAGTTATTTACCTATTTATCGCGCACATACATAATGCAAATTTAAGACTTATGTCGTTTTCATACGGATACCATCATCGGAAAAAAATTTAAAAAAAATGGGACCCCACGGGAAGCACTACCTTTCAAACAAAAAAAAAATTATCAAAATCGGTCTACCCAGTGAAAAGTTATGAGGTAACAAACATAAAAAAAAAAAAAAAATACAGACGAATTGATAACCTCCTCCTTTTGGAAGTCGGTTGAAAATATTGTTATTTAGGTAACCGAAACATAAAAAGCAAAAAGAAATATGAAAATAAATAAAATTCGAGTGTATTAGGTAGGGTTCTGCCGTTCTTCAGAAATGAGATTTCTTAGCCGTTGCATTTCTACAAATGCTCGTTCATCATGGGGCTTATTCAAAATTTTAGAAGGTTCTAGGTCAGATAGAGCTATTCCTTCTAAAGTCTTGACTCTACTAAGAGCTACATATATTTGTCCCTTCGCAAAGTTTTTTTTCTCTAAGTCTATTACAGCCCTATCGTGAGTTGTCCCCTGAAATTTATGTACAGTCACAGCCCAACATAAAATAAGAGGCAACATTCGACGCTCAACATCGCCATATCCTCTAGTTGCTTGGAATGTTGCACTTGATAGATAGTTGTAAAAAAATATCAATATAATAAATTATTCATTTATGATTAAAAGTTTTTAATAACATAATTAAAGAACGTAGTTTGACAACTCACTGAATATGGCAACTTTGACACTTAATTTTTTTATAAATACCCCTTGTAAGTAATTTAACGGTCACTTTTTCGGTGGCGATCTGAAGTGTCAACATCTACGAGATACGTAAGTTAAGTAATGTTTTTTTTTATTTTTGCTAGTGTTAGTAAATTATTATTTTAAAATGTTTGTGTATAAAAAACGATATTATTTTGTGTGTTAAATATTGCAATAAATAGAATATTTCATAAATATGAGATATGTAACATTTGTTATTTGTTTCATTGGTACCCCCATTTTGATATATTTTTTAAAGTCTTTGTGTTTTTATAGAAAAATAGCTTGATTTTACTTAAAGTGAATAGTTTGAGTAATAAAACTTACAAATATTATGTAAACATAGTTTCCTTTTATAGCTCTAATTTAATAAAATCTCACATCAGAAAAAAAGAATCTTGCGGAAAGCTCAGTCGGATACAAACTTTAATAATGTCGATCTTAATCAGCTCAATAAACATTTCGCGTCAGCAGTTGCTATCGATGACACTGTCAAATCAAAAACAATAAATAATCTTTCTGCTTCATCCACTCCAGCATTCCCATCTTTTAGTTTTAGTCAATTAACGGAAAGTGATATTAAGAAGAATATTTTAGCTATAAATTCTGATGCTGTCGGCTCTGACTGCATTAGCCGTAAAATGATAATTCCTATCATTGATTACCTTATTCCTATCATCACATGTATCCTTAATAATTCCATTAATACTGGTATTTATCCTTCCTCCTGGAAAGACGCTCAAATTGTCCCACTACCGAAAAAAGTTAATCCATCGTCCTATAGTGATTTCCGCCCTATATCCATACTTCCTTTTCTCTCAAAAGTCCTGGAGCGCCTTGTTTACCAACAACTTAATTTATTCCTAACCAAAAATAACCTATTTAACCCACTTCAGTCGGGATTCCGAACTTGTCATAGTACGGCTACTGCTTTAGTTAAGATCACCGATGACATCAGATTAGCTATGGATAACCAGGAAGTTACAGTTTTGACATTACTGGATTTCAGTAATGCCTTCAATACTGTTGATTTCGACATATTACTGGCTATTTTAAGTTCTCTTAATATATCTCCTACTGTAATTGACTGGTTTCGTTGTTATCTATATGGCCGCAGACAAAGAATCCGAGTTCAGGACTCTTATTCTGATTGGTCAATTTTAGGTGCCGGTGTGCCCCAAGGCGGAGTGCTTTCACCTCTGCTATTTTCGATTTTTATTAATTCCATAACTCACAATATATCTTCTCTCTACCACCTGTATGGCAACGATTTTCAGATTTACTGTCACTCTAAGTTAATAGATTTACCACTGACAATACAGACAATTAACTCAGATTTAAAAAAGATCTTAAGTTGGAGCAATTCAAACGGTCTCAAAATAAATCCACTTAAGTGTCAATCTATTATTATTGGCAGTCCAATATTAATCTCACGAATAGATTTTTCTCTTTTATCCCCTATTTTATTTGACAATGCCATAATCCCCTACACTGATAAAATTAAAAATCTGGGTATATTATTCGATAAAACCCTTTCTTGGAATCCACAAATGAGTGAGGTAAGCAGAAAAATGTTTGTTGCTGTTGGTTCCCTACGTAGATTACGTAACCTTTTACCGATTCCCACCAAAATTGCGTTAGCACAATCTATCCTTTTACCAATTCTTGATTATGCAGATTGCTGTTATCTTGATCTTAGAGAAGATCAATTGAACAAACTTGAGCGCATTCAAAATCTTTGCATCAGGTTCATATTTGGGCTTCACAAGTATGATCACATTTCCGATTTTCGCAAAAAGCTCGAGTGGCTCCCGATCCGCCTTCGCAGGAATACACACATTCTCTCTCTTCTCTACTGTGTACTATTCAACCCCAATGCCCCTATTTATCTAAAACAGTCCTTCCAATTCCTTAGTGATTCCCATTTCCGCAGTCTTCGCTCCGAACAAAACCTTACTCTTAAAACTCCTTCCCATACTTCTTCCTTTTTTACTAAATCCTTCTCTGTCCAAGCATACCGCTTGTGGAACTCCTTGCCCATAAATAAAAGACGTGCACAATCCATTGCTGCTTTTAAGAGGCTTCTAAAACACTATTATTTGTCATTGTAAATCGTTGTAATTTTATTTATGAAATATAATAATACTTTATATATAAGTATGTATTTTTATGTATTTGAATTTATTTATAAAACATATGTAATATTTTATTTATACACGTATTTATATGTTATATATAACATGTATTAATCGTATGTATGTATGTTATGTAGATATGTTATGTTTGTGTATATATGATTTACCTAAAAGGTGTACACCTCCGAACCCCTTTCTTAGAGTATTCAATGTCCTCTATCCAAAGGTTGTCTGGAAGAGATCGCTCTTTTAGCGATAAGACCGCCTTTTGTACCGTGTTTTCTATTTTGTTGTGTTACTTCTTGTATTTTTTTGTTTCGGTGTACAATAAAGTATATTTATCTTATCTTATTTATCTTATCAGAAGTGGGATCCTGTCCACTGTCATAATATTAATTAGATAAACAGATAATTAAAGAAAGTAATTCAGCTTTCGCTAGTCCCGTGATTTTGGTTAAAAAAAGTGACGGAACTGACAGAATGACATTTAACAACATTGAAGAAGGACTTGATTATTTAGAACAAACAATTTCGGCTTTGGATTCTAATGGTTTTACAGTAAATATTAAAAAATGTAATTTTTTTGTCGACAATATTGAATACCTAGGTAGGCACATATCTCGTGAAGGTGTTAGGCCAAGTGAATCTAAAGTTAGTGCTCTAGTAAATTCTTGTATACCCAATAATGTCAAGCAAGTACGACAATTTATGGGCTTAGCCAGTTATTTTAGAAAATTTATCCCCGATTTTGCTTCACGGACGGCTTGATTAATAAATTAACAAAAACAAATCAAAAATGGGAATGGGGACCCGAACAGGATGCGGCTAGAAATCATATAATAGATCATCTTGTTTCTAGACCCCTCTTAGTTATTTTTGATCCGAAGTATCCTACTGAACTGCATACCGATGCCAGTTCCATAGGATACGGAAATACTCTTACAGAAAGTTAATAATCAAAATAAAGTTGTAGCCTATTACAGTAAACGAACAACTCCTCCAGAATCTAAATATTGCTCCTATGATTAAGAGACTATTGAATTTACAATTGTTAGAGACTGTAATGCGATAAAATCCACCATGAAAAAAAAATTGTCACTGAGGGTCGCCCGTTGGTGGACCCTAATGCAAGATTTTAAATTTGAAATTAAATACAAAAAGGGAAAATTTATATATACATATAAGTCATGTCGATTTCCTGAGCCGCAACCCGATCGGGCTCCCAGACCCAAAGCTAACTCGTGAGATTAGTCTTATTGAAATTTCTAATGAAAGAGATATTTCACAATCATGGCTAAAAATTGCTCAGCAAAATGACTCTGAAACTCAAACTCTTATCTCAAAACTACAATCGGGTGATTTGGATGCTAATCAATATTTAATTAAAAATGATTTACTTCATTAGACAAAACCAGATGCAAAACCGAAATTGTTTGTACCGAGGGGTTATAGACTGAGCATATTAAAATTATTTCACGACGAAAATTGTCACTTAGGTTTTGATAAAGTTTTGCATAAAATTCAAGATTATTTCTGGTTTCCTAAAATGTCATCTTTTGTTAAAAAATACATTTCCCATTGTTTGATTTGTGTCGAAAGAAAAGGATCTTCAGGTCCAAAACAAGGGCTTCACCATCCCATTGAAAAAACTGCTATTCCATTCCAAATAATACATTTAGATTGCATAGGACCCTTCACGGTAACGAGAGAGGGATACAAATATATTTTATTAATAGTTGACGGTTTTACTAAGTTTTGTTTGTTAAAGTCACTTAAAACTTTAAATACCCAGGAGTTAATACAAATTTTAGTTTTAATCAAATTAAAAACTTTTTTTAGAGAATTATCTATAGAACATCACATGATAGCTACTGGTACACCTTGAAGTAATGGACAGGTTGAACGTTATATAGCCACAGTAGTTAACATGTTAAGCACTATATGTAACGATTTGTCAGACTGGCCGAATGGGTTATGGAAAGTACAACAATCTATAAATACCACAGTCCAAAAATCTACCAGATTTTCTCCTTTGCGTTTACTGATCGGTGTAGAAGCAAGTATACCCGTTGTTCAAGCTCGTCTAAACAACATTCTCGACAGTAATAGCTTAAATCCTTACATTGACGTACAAGCTGATCGTGAACTTGCTAGACAACGTTTACAGCAGATTTCAAAGAAATTCAAAGATCGTTTTGATTCTGTCAGGCGAAACAATGTAATCTATAATGTAGGTGATTTAGTTTACGTTAATCAGGATCACAGACTCAATAATAAATTAAAACCGAAATTTAAGGGCCCCTATGAAATTATTTCAATTCTTTCTAATGATCGTTACGCTTTAAAAGGACTCGGTAATTTAATTGGGTGTCCAATTAAATTACCGGGTTCATTTCCTAACTTGTTAAAATGCAGTAAAATTTTACCACTTTTTAAAACTGGAAACAGAAGCGATCCCGGTAATTACAGGCCTATTTCTATACTCCCATCCTTAAGTAAAATTTTCGAAAAAAATATTTTAAATCAACTTATCGTCCATTTCGGTAGAAATGCTATTTTTCATGGTTAGCAATTCGGTTTTAGAAGAGGTCGCTCGACAACTAATGCGGGGATTGCGCTTCTCAAACATATTTACGATGCTTGAGAGAAATCACATAACGCTATTGGAGTATTCTGTGATTTATCTAAAGCATTAGATTGTGTAGAACATGAAACGCTTCTTTATAAGCTCAAATATTACGGTGTTAAAGGTAAAGCTCTTGATCTCATCGCTTCATATTTAAGTCAAAGAATCCAGCAAGTTTTCATTAATGGAATAAAGTCTTCTGGATCTACGCTAAAAATAGGAGTTCCACAAGGTTCAATTTTGGGTCCCTTTCTATTCCTAGTATATATAAATGATCTTCCTTTCTATGTTAAGGGTAATTGTGATATAGTGTTGTTTGCTGACGATACTTCGCTGATTTTTAAGGTTGACAGAAAAAAAATGACTATGACGATGTGAACGGTGCATTATCACAGATACACAATTGGTTTACAGTAAATAATTTAGTTTTGAATGCTCAAAAAACAAAATGTGTAGTTTTTACCCTACCTAATGTTAGCAAGCAATATTATAATATATCTTTAAATGGTGACCGTCTTGAAGTAGCTGATACTACGGTGTTTTTAGGAATAGAATTAGATTCCAGACTTCAGTGGACTTCTCATTTATCATCCCTAACAGGAAGACTCAGCTCCGCAACATACGCGGTTAGAAAAGTTAGACAAGTAACTGATATTGATACCGCTCGTTTAGATTATTTTGGTTATTTTCACAGTATTATGTCATATGGCATATTACTTTGGGGTAACGCAGCAGATATTGAATCTGTCTTTATTTTACAAAAGAGAGCCATCCATCAGAGAGAGGTTTATTGATAATCTTGGAGCTAGAGACTCTCTTCGGGATGTTTTTAACAAAGTGGGAATACTTACTGTTGCGTCGCAATATATTTACAACAATATTATGTATATTCATAGTAACATTGATCACTTTGATAAAATCAGTGATAATCATTGTATGTGCACTAGGAGTAAGGATAAGCTTATAACGCCAAGTTTCCGACTCCGCAAAGTCAATGGATCCTTCTTGGGGCAAGGTATCCGTTTCTATAATAAAATTCCGCAGAAATTTTTAACTTTGCCGTTTAGTAAATTCAAATCGTTTGTAAAAAATACATTGGTAGAAAAAGCATATTGTTCGATACAAAATTTTATAGATGATAAAAAAGCGTGGAGTTAATACCTGTTGACTTCCAAGCAGGATACATTAATTGAAATAATTGTATTTAATTAACATGACGTTGTATTTTCTAAATGTTAAAAAAGAGTAACTACTGAGTTTCTTGCCGGTTCTTCTCGGTAGAATCTACTTTCCGAACCGGTGGTAGCTTCACTTAATTGTAAAATGACGATTCAAAAGTGCTTATAAAAGCCTACTTGAATAAAGTTTATTTTGATTTTGATTTTTTTAATAGATACTGTGATTGCAAAATAAAAATTGCGTTTTTGGCGAGGCGAATGGTTTGACGAAAACATTGCTGTTGAAAATGCCATGTAACTAAGTCGCATAAAAATTAAATTTTAAATTATTGTTAAATATATAATATAAATAAATACAATTTCGATTAGCCCTTTCTGAAGTTGTTACTTGGAATAAAAAGAAAATGTTATAAAATGATTGTTTAATTTTTATACTTAAATATAAAACATATGTATTACACAATGTATTATTATATAGTTCGAATAGTATTAGTACATTCTGTTAATGTAACAAAATAAAAATTAATAAACTTAATAGTTTAAAAAGGCAATTGTTATAGATAATATTTAAAATAACTGTTAATAAATCATTTAATTTGATATTAGGAAGGGTTTTTTTTTTTCAGTCGAGATGGCCCAGTGGTTAGAACGCGTGCATCTTAACCAATGATTACGAGTTCAAACCCAGGCAAGCACCGCTGATTCATGTGCTTAATTTGTTTTCATCTCGTGCTCAGCGGTGAAGGAAAACATCGTGAGGAAACCTGCATGTGACAAATTTCATAGAAATTCTGCCACATGTGTATTCCACCTATCCGCATTGGAACAGCGTGGTGGAATATGTTCTAAACCTTCTCCTCAAAAGGAGACGAGGCCTTTAGCCCAGCAGTGGATATTTACAGGCTGTTGTTGTAAGTTGTATATTTTTTAGTATATTTTTATAATTCAATGTAAAACAATGTATTATTATGTAGTTCGAATAGTATTAAGACAATTGTTATAGATAAAACATAAAACATCTGTTAATAAATCATTTAATTTGATATAAGTATATATTTTTTTTAAATATAAGTCATAAATAAATTAAAATTAAAGTTATATTTGAAAAAAAAAACATTTTTTATAAAATTTCATTGTTATAATTAAATAATACATTGTTATCACCGTCTGATTTCCGGTCAAATTTCATCTCAACGGATGGCAGCACTATGCAACGTGAAGTTCGTAGGAGGCAACTACAGGGATACGCTAGCTGAATCGTAACGATTATATAATCGGTTACGATTCAGCTAGCGTATCCCTGGGAATAGTGCATTGGATAGTGTAGACGTGTCTTTGTTGCCTTAGTTATTACAAATTATATTAAGTTATAAGTGTGCATAGTGTTGTTTTGTGTTTATTAATAAAGTAGTTAATAACATAAAATATCTGTTATTGAATCTTTTTCTGATATTTGCACAATTTTTTGCTATTTCATTTTTTCGAGTTATAAATTTAAATTGGGTAGGTTGCTGGTAGGCCATGATTTGGTATTGATTAGTTACTCATCCTCCAGCGGGTGAATGGAATCAGTATGTCTATGTCATTTGCTAAAACCTCGCTGGTAGGCCGTGACTTGGTACTGGTTAGTTACTCACCCCCAGCAGGTGAAAGGAATCAGTATGTCTATGTCACTGGCTCAACTGTTTCGCTGTTAGGCCTTATACTTGGTGCCAACTATCACAAGCAGCGAGTGAATGTGATTGGCATGTCTATGTATCTGACTCAAAAACAAATCTTATATCATATTTCAAAATCTAATTCTCGTAACTGTATGGGAAATAAAAACAAATTGTGCAAATAACAAGTTAATGTTTCAATCAAATGTAACGTAAAAAAAAACTTTAAATTATTACAACTTTTTTTTGCAGGTGTTCTTTTGGTTATGAATATTTCTTTATCATTTTTGTTACACTATTAATTTCAATTATTCAAAATTGTCAACTATTACTATATTATATTTTTATTCGAGTTGTCCTTCGTGGACGAAGTACTGTCAGTGATAGATAGTAGTAAAAAATTATCAATATAATAATCTTACAAGAACTACCCTCTTCTCAAACAGGACCGAGCGGAGTCACATAAATATGGCAGAACGCTTAGTAAAGGTTTAATGTTCGGTTGTCTGTCGGTCGATTAGGTTCGAGTCTCGGGAACATGATAATGTCTTAGATAGAATACTCTCTTGGTTAGACGTGATTGGAGACCGAATTCAACCAACTTCTGAAATGTCGAGTAGTTATAGCTCATCTCATCCGACAGTCAACCGACTATTGCAACCGCCGTTGTTGCCGTCAGCGGGCCCGACGACTGTTACTAGTAACGAGAAATACTCGGGAACCGTTGTGGAAACAACCATCTGAAGCGTATCGGGTGTCGTGTCGAATTGTTGGGGCATTATCGGAATTATTAAAAGTGAATACTCGAAATTTCTATATTTCAACATTTGACCCGAGCGTTCATGAATTTGACGATTGGTGCACGAAAGTAGATTGCGCTTGTAGTTTAAACAAATGGGATGATCGCGAATGTTTAGGTCGTGTAAGGAGTTGTTTATGGGGAGAAGCACGGTCTTCGTTAAGTGATTGAGTGACTCACGATAGAACGTGGAGTAACTTTAAAGTCGTATTTAAATCTTTTTGTCCACTTTATGTAAATTTAGCTTCTATTCTTTTTATTCGACGTTATATGCGCGAACTCTAATAAGTATCCAACATATGCCGAATAGGCTCGTAAGTCACTTACGCTGTAATATTGTTAAAGATCTATCTGACTAACTAAAAATTTTCTATTATCGTGCGTGGTATAGCCGATCCTTAAGTTAAAGCAGCGGCTATAAATGTCAAATTAACATCAAGTAAGCTAGTGGAATACCTGACCGCATACGTTAAACCTAAGGGTGAGGTTCGCATATCCTAACGATCGTCAGTTTAGTCATTCCTTATCATGAAAATAGACAGGTAGAAAGGTATTGCCATAGCCTTTTTAAATATGCTCCGCGTCAATATTGAAACCAAAGGTGAGTAATGGCCTGACGCACTATGAAAGGCACAACTAACCCTTAATGTCACCAGACAGACATCCACACAGATTTCACCGTTGCAACTACTTGTTGGTGTGGACGCTGCGACTCCGGCCTGGAATCCTGTCTACCATCCAACAGAGAGGCTTGACTCAGTCTCAACAGGCAATAGGCGTCTGAGCTACTTGGCCAGTCAACGAAGACAAGATGAATACGTTAACCAGTCTTGTCGGCAGCCACAAACCTTCGCGGTGCGGGTCCATGTCTTCGTGTTCAAGACCTCGCTAAGTACTGGGAAGCTGGACTCAGGCATGCGCGGCCTCTGCAGGGTGCTACCGTCTGGTGAGAGTTCTTCCCCACAGGCGCTACAAGCTTCAGATTGTTGCTGGTTCGTGCGGGAAATCAACGCAAGCGGCTGCGGAATACATGATTCCGTGGCAAGGAGAGTGGACTCTCGATGTGTGCTCCGCTATGTCTAATGGTGAATTAATTCATTTATTTCGGCATTTAGTTAATTCATCTATATTTGAGTTTTTGCGGACATGCCTATGCCGGAGCCTCTGTCTTCTGTTACATTTAATTTGTATTTTTTTTTGTGTGTGAAAGATTTTTTTCCTTTATGTACTTCTTATATGTGAATTGTTGTGATTTGTGTGTGTGCTCGGACACTGTGTTGTAGCTGCTCAGACATGTGGTCCTGGAGCTGTGTACACGCAGGGTCAGGGTCATGCCACGCGTTGGCCTCTGACGAGTCGTGGTGCGTGTGGTATGATATGTCTGCGAGGCATACACGTCCGTGTTTTTATTGTTGTTAGTTTGGATTGAAACATGATTTTATGGGTAACGATTTACACATGCAAAGTTATGTCTCATGTAAGTGCGCATAGACCTCTATCGAGTCATGAGGGTGCACTCCCCCGACGGGAACTGCCCCGGGTGATTGTTACTCATATCTGTTTGTTTTATATCCGCTCTTTTTAGGCTGTTCTATTTTTGTGACTTTAGCTTACAAGTATATCAAATTTAATGAAAAAAATATTTATGATTTAAATGTATGTTTATACAATGTGACTCGACATTGTAGTAATGATGTCATGTTATTTGATATTAATAAATTCATTTATAGGTTTAAGTTGACAGAGGGTACTATGTATCTACCAATTAAATCCAGAAGACAACTTGGTAACCTAATTGCTTACAATATTAATAATTATTCTATGTGTAATGTTACCAAGGATCATATATATAATAAAAATAATAACCTAATTTACATTAACATTGACAAAAGTAAGGATATTAAAATTCATAGTTTAAACTGAATAAAATGACAAAACCTATGCCCTCTTACTTAAATATTATACATCAAAATATACAGGGCATAGGTGGCAAAGATCATGAAATAGAATTATTTTCAGAAAATTACAAAACTCATGTATTTTGTTTCACAGAGCATTGGATTAAAAGTTTTGACATATTTAATATCCCAAACTTTAAATTGTCAAGTACATTCGTAAGAGGTAATGCTATTCGCGGTGGCTCATTAATATTAGTACGGAATGATATCATTTGTAAATCTCGAAAAGATATTGTGGCTCTCTCTGTCGAACGTACGTATCGAATTATCCTGCGTGGAATTTCCGCAGTACATTATAGTATGCGTGTACCGGCCCCCATCGGGAGATTTTTGCTTATTTGAGACCACTATGGAGGATGTTCTTAAAAAGATAAGCGAGAGTAATAAATATATAGTTGTATGTGGCGACTTTAACGTAGACTTATTAAAAGCTACTTCGTTGAGTGTTCGATTAGTCACATTGTTTAGGTCATTTAATTTAACTCACCGAGTTAATGAACCAACACGAATAACCAACGATACTTCTACGTGTATTGACAATGTGTTTTGTGACTGTGAAATATATGAATTTTCAATTATAAATAATTTAACTTCTGATCACTGTGGTCAGAAGTTTTCATTAGAACACAAAGAAATTATTCATTCAAAATAAATAATGTACAGGCCAATAACGGCTCATAAAGTAAACTGTTTTAAAGATATTGTGGCGTGTAAATTAGCTTATTTAGATCTAACGACACAAGATCCAAATGAACTTTATAATTCATTTTTTGAATTAATATTAATAGAATTTAATAAAATATTCAAAATGAAATCATTTTATAATAATACAAAATTGAAGTTGAGTGACTGGGCTACTATTGGTATATATAAAAGTAGAAATAAATTATACGACCTATATGGTATGAAGCAGTGGAATCAAAACGAAGCCTTTCTAGGATATGTCAATAAATATTCCAAAATATTTAAAACAGTATGTATTTATGCTAAGTATTTATACATAAAGAACAAAATTTTGACTTCCGATAATAGAATAAAGGCCACTTGGGACATTATTGGAAGTGTTAGTGGAAAACCTAAAAAGGAAAGTATACCTATCAAATTAAACACAGGCAGTAAATACACAAATTCTGACTTGGAAGTTGCAAATTTATTTGAAATATTTTTTGATAACATACCTAATAAAATAACATCTCATTTAAAATCATCTACATTAGATGCAGCTAGATTATTAAATAAACATGTTTCTAAATGCGTTATTGATTTTTCTTTTGAAACAGTTTCTGCAATAGATGTTATAAAAGTATTTTTTTTTTTTTTTTTTTTTTTAATTCTTTAATTATACCTGGGAGTTTAGTCAATAGATTGACTATGTCACCCCCGTACAAGCAAAACACCATATCATAACACAATACTCAAAATCACATCACTTAACATCTAATTAACTTAATATTATAATATAATAATATGATACATCAATAGTCTGTTTTATATAAGGTGTTAAAATCGCAAAGGTAAATTTTTATTCACACATTTTAACTAATAGCTTAGCTTCTTTTGATGATGGCATCGCGAGCAAACTATTACATATACCTACATCATATGATTTTAATAAACGGGGCCGGAACGACGCATTCCGCGCGCATTCCATCAATCGATGATAAATATCATCCATGCAATTACATAATACGCATTTATAAGTATTTGTTTTGCCCATCATGAAGTAAAACTTGTTGGATGGAATATGACCGGAACGAAGTCTCATAATTGCCACTATATTTTTCCTGCTTCTTTTAATTTTTTGGAACCATGGGCAGTGAGGGAGTTCACATACAATTGTCTTGTACCATATACCTTTATGTCGCGACCGTTCATCAAAATATTCCTGCCAGTTTTGTTTACATATTTGCTTGAATTTATTTAAAATTTCATTATGTAAAGGTATGCAATGATAAGAAATTCCGTTATCAACTGCTTGTTTTGCAGCTTTGTCAGCTTCCTCGTTGCCCAAGATTCCGATATGTGAAGGTATCCACTGGATTACTACAGTTTTATTTGCCTTTTGACTTTTGCATATAGATTCTAAAATATCATAAGCTATCGGGTATCCTCGAAAGGTCGAGGTTAACCGAGCCAGATGAAGAAGAGCGCTCTTTGAATCAGACAGTATTACAAACTCACTTCCGGAACAAGATAACGCGTAGGAAAGTGATTCTGAAATTGCAATCAATTCGCTGTGCATTATAGATACGTCTGCTTTAATTTTAAATTTGATCTTGATATCTGTCTGAGGGTCAAAGATAGCTGCTCCTGAACCAAGTTTATCTTTAGATCCGTCAGTAAAAAGTTTGTAAGACGACTTATAGTGGGTGTCCAGAAATGTCCGACATCTACTTAAAATATCTGATTTTGTATATAATGTTTTTGACATCGCTATTCCGTCTACATCTGGAATTATATTTTTAGTTAAGTCTATACTACCAATCCATGTATGGAGAGAATGACATTGTAGTTTTTTAATTGATTTAACAGGATAATGGGATAAATTCCTGTAGACTGTAACAAGCAAAGGAAGGTTTTTATTTCGCCAATAAAAATTACGACAACTAATGTTTAAATCTTCTATAACATTAACAGTTACGTTATTTTCTATAGATCTTGACTTTAGCACAAACTTGCCAGCAAGGTATTCCCTTCTGATCTTCAGAGGTTGAATACACAATTCGCTCTCCATAACATGAATCGGTGTGGTTTTGATAAATCCACCAACAACTCGCATTGACTGATTTTGTACTTTGTCCAACTTACTTAGATGACTCTTTAGACCGATATCGTACAAAAAACTACCATAATCAAGTCTGCTACGGATAATAGAAAAGTAAAGTCGACGTAAATGTATAGGATGTATCCCCCATGCACTACCAGCTAACACCTTAAAAATATTTAAGAATTTTAATGTTTTGTCTCTAATCTCATTAATGTGCCTCCCCCATTTTAAGCTCCTGTCTAACCACATTCCCAAATATTTGACACTATCAACTTCTTGTAACCGAAAATTATTGTTTACCAATTGGATTGCAGTGTTACATCTAGGTCTACGTTTACTAAAAATGCAAACTTTCGTTTTTCGTTGGGATATACTTAATCCAAGTTCTTTGATGAGATTACAAAATATATCTAATGCGTTTTGTATATCGTTTGCCGCCACGCTGACTATCTTATTTGAACTATACATAACAAAATCATCTGCATATTGCGAGATGAATACTTGCGATATCTCTCGACATATTCTTCTAGTAGCAACGTTAAACAACAACGGAGATAAAGGGTCACCTTGCGGTAACCCTACTGCTGAAGTACGCGAGAATTTAGGTTATTACTACTATCAATAGTTAAAATTCTTTCACGAAGATATTCCCAGAGGTATTGACACAGAATAGCCCCAATACCAGCATCATCAACGAGGTTCAACAGATTTGCTACATTGACATTGTTATAGGCATTATCTATATCTATAAAACACCCAACCGTCGTGATACCTTTAGTAAAGCCGATTTGAATACGAGTTATTAATCGAACCAGATTATCGTAACAAGAACGCGACTTCCTAAATCCTACTGTTTCATTTGAAAAACAATCATTCTTTTCCAGGTACCAATCTAACCTACGTGAGATTATAGTATGTAATACTTTACAAACGCAGGATATAAGTGCAATAGGCCTCCAACCAGATATTGATCGGTTGTCCCTTCCCGGTTTCGGTACAGGAACTATCCTAACTTCCCTCCACTGTTTTGGTATGAAACTTTCTGATAAAAACTGGTTATATAAATTCACAAGTATACTCTTACCGGAATCGGGCAAATTGTAAATCATTGAGTAAGTTATATTGTCTTGGCCTGGTGCCGTGTCTGATCTTTTCAAGCAATTATTTAATTCCTGTTCCGTAATCGGAGCTTTTAGTATTAAATTATCGGATTTAAATTTTAGATGATTCGGAGATACAAAATCTGGTGCTAAATTTCGTAATAACTTTTCAGAAATTTCGCTATCTATGAAATTCCGGGACGACTTGACGCCCTTGATCCACTTCATTCGAAGCCACATTTCACTATATGAAGTTTCCTCATTAATATTGTCACAAAAGTTCTGCCACGACTTGAATCTACTACGTCTGATATCTTGTTGTGTCTGTCCTATCTTTTCTTGCAGTATGCTAAGATTGCTAGGTGTGGGATTTCTTCTGAACTCTGCTAATGCTAAGCGTCTCTTAGCCACTGACCACGAGATATTTTGTGACCAGTAAGGTTTAGGCTTAAAATTACTAGTGCCTACTGGATTTTCTGATATTTTTATATATGGGATAGCTTCTTCTGCAGCTGCATTGACGATGGCTATAAACTTGTCATATGCCATTTGACCGTTACTTAAGTTTGTGTATTCATGTAGGGGCTGTTTCATTACTTCCCTATATAATATCCAATTTGCTTTTTTAAAATTTCGTCGCATCTTGACTGTGTATTTTAAGTTTATATCTAATTTAACTTTAATCATTAAATGGTCACTTCCCAGGCTTTCATTCAAAACATTCCACTTTAATTTAATAGCTATGTCTTCAGATGCTAATGAGATATCAGGAGTTGTTCTCTGAACCAAACCATTGACTAATCTTATCCGGGTATCACTGCCATCATTCAGAGAAATAAAATTACTTTCTAATAATGCATCAAAAATCTGACATCCTCGTGTATCTAGTTTCCTCGACCAATTTCGATGATGTCCGTTGAAATCTCCTGCAATTATTGTCTTGTTCTCAAAATTAGAAAAAAATCCATTCCAGTCTTGAAAAGAGGTACTAATTATTGGAGGGCAATATATAGATACTATGTTTTCCAAGTCCCCACAGTTAAATATCTTAACACATGTATATTCAATTCCTGAATTAGAAATATTTACATATTTTTGTTGAGCTTGTATAGACCGGTGTGTAATTATAGCTACACCTCCAAATCCATCTCTACGATCTGATCTAAAAATATTATACCCAGATATATGATAATAGCTGTCTGGATCTAGCCAAGTCTCACTAATTAAGGCAATGTGAATTTTCTCCTGATTTAATATTAATTCGAATTCCGATCTCTTTGGCCTTAGACTTTGGGCATTCCATTGTAAAACATTTATAGATTGTTTAGTATTGATCCTATCCATATTTGCTTAAAAATCTTAAACATGGCCATTCCGATATAAATCTCATTATAGTCGATAATACACCTTCATAAATTATACTTAAGCATTCTTTAATCATTTCTTCCCAAGTCAAGTCACTATTTAAAATTTTATCTTTTAGCATTTTTAGTACTGATTTCCATTCAACGAACCCTCGTTCATTTTTATATTCATTCCCTTCTTTTCCATCTCTTTGTTCTTCACTGAGTACTGTTTCTGTGTCTGATTCTGGTCTATCTTCCATTGTCTCCAAATTATTGACTTCTATTTCATCTATATTAATAACGTCTTCGGCGATGGCCTTTCCAGCATTCTTTACTTTTTTCTTCTTAGGCTTTTTACTTTTATTTTTTGTGACATCAGCGTATGTTCTTGTAAGATTATGCTCTTCGGTGTTTTCTTTTAAACCATGAACTGCAGATACATCATTAGCATTATTAATTTTTGGAAATAAATTATGTGATATAACAGGTGCTGGAGGGGGGCTGGGTGGAACATAGATAGTTAGAGCCTTTTTGTATGTACAATTAAATTCCGCCATTAACTCTCGAACTCGTTTTTCTTTCCTATAAATGGGACATATTCTGATCATAGCCATGTGATTACCACCACAATTATTACACATAAATGAAGACCGCTCACAATTTTGATGGTTGTCACCACATTTTGGGCAAACAATTTTATTTGATGGGCAAATTTTGACCGTATGTCCATATCTCCAGCAGCGCGAACATTGGGTAACAGGAAACACATAGGGAGTTACTGTTACTGTGGTATCAAACATTTTTATTTTAGATGGCAAGGATGAACCTTTAAAACAGATTCTCATTGCCTCGCTATTCTCCCACTTTCCATCTGAGCTATTTCTCCGTTTTAACCTCTTTACTCCCATAATTGGTATGCTGCTATATAAACTTTCTAGAATTTCTTCATCAGTACGGTCTAAATCTATGTCTTTAATCACTCCATACGTCTGATTAATTTCCATAGTTTTATATGTTCTGTATCCATTTCCATTGAAGAAATTGTTATTTATCAATTCCTCAGCACTCTCTTCTTTATCAAACTGTATAAGCACCTTGAATGAATTTATATATTTAACACGAACAACATTTTGTATATTCTCTAATTTTAATATTTTAGCCAACTTAAATTGTTTTGGAATTGGGTCAGTGGATGTAATACAAACTTCAATCTGGTCGTCTGGTATTCTTTCCCTGTCGTTCAAGTCTCCAATGCGAGCTAACCTTTTACCTTTCCTCTGAACCGTTGTCCAAATTTCTTCCCTGTTAGCCACCCTATTCCTTTTATTCGGTCTTATATTATTTTCATGTATCTCACAATTGGAATCCGCAATTTCCTCATCTTCCTCTGAATGCTTAAAGTTATCACTCATATCCGTTTGCATAACATGTTCCGTCTCACTCTGCATATTAGAACTATTAGCAGTCATTCTTATCTGTTATTTTCGAACAAAGCAATAGACATTGTAAACAACGTTATTACGCGTTGTCGAGCGCAGTGGTGATTAAACCGGTTTTGCAATGCGACAATAACGCGTCCACGTTCAACAAGCGTCTTCGCGCGAATGTAAAAGTATTTAAAACACTCAATATTAAAAAAAAAAACTAACGACGTATGGGGCATTTCGGTAAAATTCATAAATACACGATATTGCTCCGTATATAGCAGTAATTTTTGACAAGAGTTTGGACACGGGTTCATTTCCTGACTTAAATGTAGTAAAGTCTTACCACTTTTTAAGAATGGAAATAGGAGCGATCCCAGTAATTACAGGCCTATTTCAATACTCCCATCTTTAAGTAAAATTTTCGAAAAAAATATTTTAAATCAACTTCTTATCCATTTTGGTAAAAATAAAATTTTTCATAGTGAGCAATTTGGTTTTACAAGAGGTCGATGAACAACTGATGCGGGAATTGCGCTTCTTAAGCATATTTACGATGCTTGAGAGAAATCACAGAATGCTATTGGAGTATTCTGTGACTTATCTAAAGCATTTGATTGTGTAGAACACGAGACGCTTCTTTATAAGCTCAAATATTACGGCGTTAAAGGTAGGGCTCTTGATCTCATTGCTTCATACTTAAGTCAAAGAATCCAGCAAGTTTTCATTAATGGAATAAAGTCTACTGGATCTACGCTAAAAATGGGTGTTCCGCAAGGTTCAATTTTGGGTCCCTTTCTATTCCTAGTATATATAAATGACCTTCCTTTCTTTGTTAAAGGTATTTGTGATATAGTATTGTTTGCTGACGATACTTCACTGATTTTTAAGGTTGACAGGAAAAAAACTGGCTATGACGATGTGAACGGTGCCTTATCACAGATACAAAATTGGTTTAATGTAAATAATTTGGTTTTGAATACTCAAAAAACAAAATGTGTAGTTTTTACCCTACCCAATGTTAGGAAGCAAAATTATAATATATCTTTAAGCGGTGGCCCGCTTGATGTAGCCGATACTACCGTGTTCTTGGGAATAGAATTGGATTCCAGACTTCAGTGGAGTCCCCATTTGTCGTCCCTAACAAGGAGACTCAGCTCCGCAGCATACGCGGTTAGAAAAGTTAGACAACTAACTGATATTGATACCGCTCGTTTAGTTTATTTTGGTTATTTTCACAGTATTATGTCATATGGCATATTACTTTGGGGTAACGCTGCAGACATTGAATCTGTCTTTATTTTACAAAAGAGAGCAATTCGGTTTATTTATAATCTTGGAGCTAGAGACTCTCTTCGGGATGTTTTTAACAGAGTAGGAATACTCACTGTTGCGTCGCAATATATTTACAACAATATCATGTATATTCACAGTAACATTGATAACTTTGATAAAATCAGTGATAATCATTGTATATGCTCTAGAAGTAAGGATAAGCTTATAACGCCAAGTTTCCGACTCCGCAAAGTCAATAAATCTTTCTTGGGGCAAGGTATCCATTTCTATAATAAAATTCCACAGACATTTTTAACTTTGCCGACTCGTGAATTCAAATCGTTTATAAAAAATACATTGGTGAAAAAGGCGTATTATTCGATACAAGATTTTGTAGATGATAAAAAAGCGTGGAATTAATACCCGTTGACTTCCAGGCAGGATATATTAATTTAATAATTGTATTAACTAACATGACTGTATTTTTTTAAATGTTGAAAAAGAGTAACTACTGAGTTTCTTGCCGGTTCTTCTCGGTAGAATCTACTTTCCGAACCGGTGGTAGCTTCACTTAATTGTTAAATGACGATTCAAAAGTGCTTGTAAAAGCCCACTTGAATAAAGTATACTTCGATTTTTGATTTTTGATTGAATGATAACGGATAATCTTCTTTTGTGAATTTGTTCTGTGTGGTTATTTTTGTTCTGTGCAGAGGACGAGGAGTCAATAAGGCCTAGCGTTATCCAGTCTTCCAATGTTGACATTTCCGGTGACGCGATTGCAGCAGCTGCGGTCGAGCTGAAGGCTCGCGAGTGGGACGCACTACTCAGCCTCGGAAAGGCGAAGGAGAGGCGGCAGGCCACGCTGCGTAAGCGCGCGTGCAGACTCATCGCTGATGCGCACGCCGACCTCGTCAGCTCCATGTCGCCACTGTCATTGTCACACGAGCGCGGCACGCTGGCGATCATCAGCAAGCTGTACGTCATGGATGAGCTGGCTGCGGCAGGTGTAGAGCTGTTGGAACGGGTAGTTGGTGCAGCCCGGATGTAGCGCGCTCTCGACGTCCTGGATTGTCTGGTTTTGGAAGATGCGTACAGTGTATGTGCGTCGGGTGTTAACACGGAAGTCGCGTACTGTGTATACGCAATGGGTGTTGTCCTGGTGTCCGTATGTGGCAGCCAGAACGTCACCGAGGTAAACATGTGTGTTGTTTACCTGGTACCCTTGAGGGGTAGCCAGAACGTCACCGAGGTAACCATGTGTGTGTTTACCTGGTACCCTTGTAGGGCAGCCAGAACGTCACCGAGGTGACCATGTGTGTGTTTACCTGGTACCCTTGTAGGACAGCCAGAACGTCACTGAGGTGACCATGTGTGTTGTTTACCTGGTACCCTTGAGGGGTAGCCAGAACGTCACCGAGGTGACCATGTGTGTGTTTACCTGTTACCCTTGTGGGGCAGCCAGAACGTCACCGAGGTGACCTTCTGTGTGGTCCTGATACTTCTCAATGCGGAGGTTTATCAGAGGGCCTCGGAAGTTGCTTCTTGATTCGTTGTTACTTATGTGTTGCGGCGGCTCCTGGAAGCCAGAGGGCCACTTTCGAGAGCTTCTTGTTTTACTGTTGTTCATACTATGTTTGTCGACATCGTCCATGAGTAGAGCTCATCATTGACGATGCCTTCTTGCTTTGGTTACCCTTTGTAAGGGGATTGCTTGAGTGCACGCTTGCGGTCCGTTTACATTGAGTATCCAAAGCCAAAACAATACATATCTACAATGTTGTTTTAACATTTCAGAAGAGAATGATGTTGATGAGGAACCATCAAGTGAGAATGGACTACCGCCTGGTGATGGTCAGGATGGGCGAGACAGTCGGGTTGAAGACAAAGCTGATGATGCGGTCGAGGACAACTGGGAGTCAGGAACGGCCGTCTTACAAGAACTACCCTCTTCTCAAACAGGACCGAGCGGAATCACATAAATACGGCAGAACGCTTAGTAAAGGCTTAATGTTCGGTTGTCTGTCGGTCGATTAGGTTCGAGTCTGTTTGTATCGATCGTGGTATTTACTGTTCTTGCATACGTACATACTAATTAACCGTCTATGTATTAAAATATTCTTGTAACCGATTAAAGTTATGTAGTGATGGTAATTGTGTTCAATTATAAATAAATAAAGATCTGTAAAGTATAGGTTAGTCATTCGTGTTATTTTTTTTAATTTAATTTATCTTAGGGTTTTGTTAGAATAAATTATTCATTTATGATTAAAAGTTTTTAATAAAATAATTAAAGAACGTAGTTTGACAACTCACTGAATATGGCAACTTTGACACTTAACTTTTTTATAAATACCCGTTGTAAGTAATTTAACGGTCAGTTTTTCGGTGGCGATCTGAAGTGTCAACATCTACGACATACGTAAGTTAAGTTATGTTTTTTATTTTTGCTAGTGTTAGTAAATTATTATTTTAAAATGTTTGTGTATAAAAAACGATATTATTTTGTGTGTTAAATATTGCAATAAATAGAATATTTCATAAATATGAGATATGTAACATTTGTTATTTGTTTCATTTGTACCCCCATTTTGATATATTTTTTAAAGTCTTTGTGTTTTTATAGAAAAATAGCTTGATTTTACTTAAAGTGAATAGTTAGAGTAATAAAACTTACAAATATTATGTAAACATAGTTTCCTTTTATAGCCCTAATTTAATAAAATCTCACACACTCATCGGCGGAATAGAAACGAAACCTTCAGCATCTTTTATTCTACTACCTATTGTGTCATCATCAAACTTAATGAGAACAGCATCTGGCGTTTCACCTTCTTCCAACTGGTCTCTTCGTAACGCCGGCCATTTGAACCCTTTAACGATCCCCACAGCCCCATTCACGAGCCCATCTGAAACGGAAATATTTCGTCTTAACATTATACAAGATTCGACGGCTAACAGTATCGTCGGTAAAAGACCACCGCAATTATTTACGTCGATGGGGATAACGTTATCCGGAAGTGTTCTGCCATAAGTTGCAGCTTCGCGTGATTCGTTTGTAGCATTTATCTTATAGGTTCGGTTCAATACAGCATTAGCGGCGGACATTTTACCATTGTATTCGTCTACTTGCTTAACAGTGGGATAAATGCGAACAACAGCACCATCTGCGAAGTCCCCCGTTAATGGGACCCTTCGCCTTTCACACAATAGCTCCAATTCTGTAGTCGTTAGCTCTCCAAATCTTAGATGATTGAGTAGATCGATAAAATTTTGATCATTACGTTGGCGCATATTTATAGTTAACTCGCAAAAAGAAAATTGATGCCACAAATTGACTTCTGCTGAGCACCATGCTGGTTGAATAAAGCACCAATTGCCCTTTACAGGTGACAACTGCATTATGTCTCCAAAGAGCAAAATATTCAACCCTCCGAATAAGAGATCATTATTTTTAAATTCTTGGAGTCTAAGGTGTATCATCCGAAGAATCTCGTAGGAAACCATTGAGATTTCGTCAATTACTAACCAAACTCAAACTCAAACTCAAACTCAAATTCCTTTATTCAATATAAAAGCATTACACTTACTTATTGATTGTCAAATAAACACTACCACCGGTTCGGAAAAAGGAACACCCTGACCTGAGAAGAACCGGCGAAAGAAACTCAGCGGGTCTTTTTTTTCTGTTATTTTTTTTTTGTCAAATTTATAAGGTACATAGTAGTATATGATTAGAAATAGCCAGGAGGCGATCGTTTCATTCCCAAGGTGTGCTATCAAACATAAACTCGCTAATTGTATAGTAACCTTTTGCACACAAGCGTTCCTTAACAATTTTTTTAAATTTGGCAACAGAAGCATTTTGAACGCTTTCTGGGATCCTGTTGTAGAAGCGTATACATTGCCCCACAAAAGAGTTACTGACTCTATGCAGTCGAGTAACAGGAGTAACAAGATTGTGTTTGTTCCTTGTACCAATGTTATGAGAATCACATTTTCTCATAAAAACATTAATATTTTTCCGTACATACAAAACATTACAAAATATGTATTGAGAAGCAACAGTCAATATCTTAATTTCTTTAAATCTATGCCTTAATGATTCCTTGGCTCCTAGGTTATAGATTGCGCGAATAGCCCTCTTCTGCAGCACAAATATAGTTTGGATAGCGGCTGCGTTACCCCAAAGCATAATACCGTAGGACATTATACTATGAAAGTAACTAAATATACTAGTCGAGCCGTATCAACATCAGTAAGTAATCTAATTTTTTTGACCGCAAATGCCGCAGAACTCAGTCTACCCGCCAATCCGTTTATGTGGGGGAGCCACTGTAACTTGGCATCAAGAGTAAGGCCAAGAAATTCAGTTGTTTCAACTGGATCCATCGATTCCCCATTGATAAGTACATCGGGTTTTACATTTTGCACATTTGGTGTGCTAAATTTTACAATTTTAGTTTTTTTATTATTCAGTCTAAGATTATTTACGCTAAACCAATGTACTATATCGGACATAGCATTGTTTACATCGTCATACTGAACCTGTTTCCTATTAATTTTAAAAACCAAAGAGGTATCATCAGCAAACAATACTATATCAACCAATTTATATAGCGCCACTTCCTCCTTTCTTGCTCCAATTTGTGGCCAGTCATGCGAGTATATGCTCTAGAATTCCCCTTCTCAATAGGCAAGTAAAAAACAGCGTGTAGGGTTTTACCAAATATTTGCCGAGCTGCAACTCCAGTCAAAGATGCTACTTCAACGAAAGTAGGTTGAAGCAATGAGTCGCAGGTAGGAGTATAACAGCGCTTTATATGTTCAACAATCAACTTTAGAATAAAAGACTTGCCGCTGCCTGCTCCCCCGGTAGTAAATAGTCATAATTTATCGTTATTACCCTTCAGATTGTTTTGGATAGTCTGTGTAATTTTTTTAAACAGATTTTGTTGCTGAACATTTAACCCACGTATGTATATTGCTAAAAAAATCGTCATCTGACATTAGTGCGCGCTGATGCAGATCTTCAGAGAAATCGTCATTTTCGTGAGCTATAACATGTTCATCTGCACAAAAATGTGGCTCATTTCGAGAACGATTTTTATCATCATATGTGTCATGAAAGGCATTCAACGCAGCTGCTTGAGCGAGTGCTTGCTGTATTACTTGCTCTACGTGAGCAAATTGTTCTGAGCTAACACCGTTTAATATAGGTCTTAGCTCTCTCTGTCGTCTTAAAAAACATTCTTCCGCCGATTCCCCTTCTAATAAAAGTTGACTCTCTACACGGAACGGGATATAGCAAACAATCAAACAAATGGCAAACAAATGGCAAGTCCCAGCCTTGGTTTGGTCTCTTCTGCAAAACGGCATCACGCCGAAAGTGGGAACGCTATCAAACCTGGGCTAATGCATCTGCGTCTCGTGATGTAAATACCAGCGCATTCAAAAAGGAATATAACTCTGCCTCTAGGTTTCTCAAAAACGTGATTGCTAGGGCGAAGACGGAGTACATTGGCAGAATTGGCGAGAGATTGGTGCGTCTCCCTTCAGGAACACGAGCGTTCTGGTCTCTCGCTAAGGCTGCCTTAGGGAATTTCTGTCAGCCCTCTTTTCCATCTCTGCACAGGGACGGTGAGTCATTGGCCCATACCGCGAAAGAGAAAGCTGATCTTTTAGGCTCTCTCTTCGCGTCGAATTCGACTCTGGATGACCAAGGAAAATCTCCACCAACAATTCCGCGGTGTGATACCACGATGCCGGAGGTTAAATTCCGGCAAAGTGCAGTTCGTAAAGCACTTCTTTCCTTGGACATTCATAAGTCGAGCGGACCCGATGGTATCCCTCCAATCGTGCTACGGACATGTACTCCCGAGTTGGCACCGGTCTTAACGCGTCTTTTCCGGCAATCCTACACATTAGGCGTCGTCCCGAATTCCTTGAAGACAGCTTTGGTGCATCCGATCCCTAAAAAAGGCAACCGCTCAGACCCGTCCAATTATAGGCCTATAGCCATCACTTCCTTGCTCCCCAAGATAATGGAGTCCCTTATAAACTGCCAGCTCCTGCGGTATCTAGAGGAGAACCAGCTGATTAGCGACCGCCAGTACGGTTTCCGTCGGGATCGGTCGGCCGGTGATCTTCTAGTTTACCTTACTCATAAATGAGCTGAAGCAGTTGAGAGCAAGGCATTAGCAGCCAGCTTAGACATAGCGAAGGCCTTCGATCGCGTATGGCACAAAGCGCTTCTTTCGAAGCTTCCTTCCTATGGGCTTCCCGGGACATCTCGCCAAAATTCTATGTTTCACCCGCACCACCTTGATGTTCGAAAATCCACAACAGCGCGATTTCTCAGACATTTTCTGCCTCGCACAACCACTTTGTGGAACCAGCTTTCGCCGGCGGTTTTTCCGAACCGATACGACATGGGAACCTTCAAGAAAAGAGCGTACTCCTTTTTGAAAGGCCGGCAGCGCACCTGCAAGCCCCCTGGTGTTGCAGATGTCCATGGGCGGTGGTAGTCACTTTCCATCAGGTGAGCCTCCTGCTCGTTTGCCACCTATGCCATAAAAAAAAATCAGGTTATAATAATACACCTCTTTATCACTATTAATAGTATAATAACGCGTTCGTAATACTGCTGCTTTGTTGCGTATCCGCATTCGTGTATTGTCTCTCAGTTTTATGTAATGTAACGGTTGATTTTCAACACTACCCATCTCTATGTCCCCATCATCTTCAGTCCATGTTGAAGAAGACATAGTTTCATAGCGAATGGCAAATTCAGCAAGACTTATATTTTCTAGTTGGTCGGGTCTAAGCATATAGCGGTCGAAAATATTAGTATATATGGCGGTTTCATCTCCGTCAAAACGCAGTAGCCGGAATCGTTCCTCTGGTTTACAGCTGTTAATAAATACCGTTTTACGGCTACTGATTTTAAGTGGGAGATGGCAAAGACGATAGGCACATTCCGGAGCACTGACCAGTCGCTGTGAAAGAATGGCCATTGAGACGGCAAATAACTGATTCCACACAGCGCCACCACTTCTCTTTGCCTTTGTAATTGCTTCCCGAACTACATCTCCCGTATCATGAGGTTCGCATTTACTAGCGTACTTAGCTACATAATATGCAACAGCCGTAACATTGCCACGCGGCTGGATATCCATATTACCCTGCCATAGAGAAAGTAATTCAGGGTTGTAATTATTGACCATGGTCTCAGAGGCAGTTCTTTTTAATATACAAAATCGACCATTATTAGACAGCGCTTCATCAGGCCCCAAACAGGTTGTGCTGTCTGCTGGTGCTTTAGGAAATCCAAATCGACAGCAACTATCAGTGCGATTTTTTTGACAAGTAGCAGTATGTTTATGTATTTGTACATTTTGAATCAAACTGAGCAGTAGTGGATCATCAGGATTTAAAGAGCACGACAAATTTTTTTCAATTACGCCTTCCATGGTGAAAAAATCTGGAACTCCTTCACACCACAACAACATATGTAAATGTGGACTGCCTCTATTTTGGAACTCAATCTGATACTAATAATCTTGAAGAGGACCTCCCAAGCAGGTATTACTATTTCTTAAATAGCGTATTAAAGCATTTACTCGAATGTTAAATTGGCGTGCAACTATTACTGGATACTTCTGTACCAGTGCCAAACGTTCTGGAAATGACAAAGCTTCTGCGTTATCTAAATCGCCGCCGTCAGCAATGAGCAATGCTTTGGTCATTTCTGGCCAATTTAAATCATTGCAAGAGAATGTTACGAACCAAGTTGGAGCTCCGAGACTCCTGACCATTGCAATTAATTCTGAACTACACCGTTTCCAATAGGAAGCAGAACATCTTACATTTCTCATAGTTAAATGCATATTCTCCACTAGTCCTTGTGGTGTTCGTTCCCCGTAACCTTGCCGCATTCTACAGGATACTGAAATGCTAGATTTGGCACGAAAATATTCCACAACAGAAAGAGCAAAAAAAAGGTTGTCGTTTCTCTGGAAACGTATTTCTGAACCCATTATTCTGGCTTGAAAATAGTCCAAAGCTGTTATTGGAATATCTCTTTCTTCTCCGAAGCCATTTTTTCCACCGGGGAACAAAAATACCACCCTAACTCTTCCATTCGTCGCTCCCGTTCTAAATTTAATGGAGGCGCAGTTTTACGAGTGATTTCTGCTAGTCTCACTTCTTCAAACTCAAACTCAAACTCAAATTCCTTTATTCAATATAGAAGCATTACACTTACTTATTGATTGTCAAATAAACACTACCACCGGTTCGGAAAAAGGAACACCCTGACCTGAGAAGAACCGGCGAAAGAAACTCAGCGGGTCTTCTTTTTTTTTTTTGTCAAATTAATAAGGTATATATTAGTATATGATTAGAAATAGCCAGGAGGCGATCGTTTCATTCCCAAGGTGTGCTATCAAACATAAACTCGCTAATTGTATAGTAACCATAATGTTGTCTTAAATTTTCGCGATTATTACACATTTAAATAAAACTAATTATAACGGATGAATCGCGTATATTAATTATTTTTAAACATCCCGACGTTTCGAGCACTTTGCAGTGTTCGTGGTCACGGGTAGACTAAGATGACATTTGTCTATTTGAAGAACAAAGGAAATATTATTAACAACTACCGCCAACGATTTCTCAATTGATGTCTTGAGTAACGTTCCGGTTGCACGCAGAAGGCAGAAGGGATTTGGGATTTTAAATTTTTAATAAGTGGATCCCAGGTGTTAGAAAGTCTCCAACCATCTTCTCTATTGAAGTTCGGATGTTTTTGAATTTCAATAGCCTCGCGTATCATTCTAGGAATGAATCTGTGTTCTCTAGCGAGGATCTGTGGTTTATCAAATCGGATAAAATGGTTAGGTTTATCCAGAGCATGTTCACAGACTGCAGACTTTGAAGAACGCCTATTTTTGACATCACCTATATGTTCCTTGACCCTGGTACCGATGCTTCTCTTTGTTTGGCCTATGTAAGATAAACCACACTCACATTCGAGTTTATATACTCCTGCAGTTTGTAAAGGGATATTACTCTTGATAGGTCTCAAGAACTGGCTCACTTTCTTATGAGGCTTGTAAACGGTTTTAATCGAAGCTCGCTTCAAGATGTTGCCAATCCTGTCTGTAACTCCTTTCACATATGGTAGAAATGCAGGTTGTCGCTCAACTGTGGGTGGCTTGGTACGGCTTCTGCGATGCTGGCGAGGCACGGGCAGCTTGTTCTGGTGGAGTGCAAGCTTGACCTGACGTAGCTCGTCCTCTAGGTGTTCAGCATCGCAGAGATGGAGGGCTCTCTGAAACAAAGATTTGCCAACGGTAGCTAACTGACTAGGGTGGTGGTGCGAGTCACCATTGAGGTATTTGTTGGTGTGTGTGGGTTTCCTATAAACTGTGTGACTTAATGTATTATCAGGATTCTTGATAATAAGGATATCAAGGAAAGCTAAAGAATTATTTGCCTCTAATTCCATAGTAAATTGAATGTTTTTATTTATAGAATTAAGATGTACTAAAAATGCAGATGTCAGATCACTAGGTAATATTGTGAAAGTGTCATCTACGTACCGTTTATAAAACCTAGGTGTTATTGGTCCGGAGCGAAGAGCCCTCTCCTCCAGGTCTTCCATGAATAAATCGGCGACCACGGGGGATACTGGAGAACCCATGGCTACCCCGTCAACTTGTACATAGAATTCATCATTCCACAATAAATAACCTGATGTGAGGCAGTGATGTAACAGCTCTGCATATTCAATAGGCATGTTGTGTGTCTGTAGCTTCCTCTTAACAATTTCGATGCAGTCTTGTATGGGTAAGCATGTAAACAATGACTGGACATCAAAACTAACCATTTTCTCGTTGTTGGTTAATTTAAGGTCTTTGATTTCACCAACAAACTGGTAAGAATCCTTGACATACGCCGCAGTGTGTCCTCGGAGGGGTGATAATATCCTTGCTATGTGTTGAGCCAATCTATATGTTGGTGTATCGATTTGGCTTACAATAGGACGCAGCGGAGCACCAGTTTTATGGATCTTAGGTAACCCATACAGTTTTGGCGGCTTTGCACATGTAGGCACGAGTGATTTTTTGTCCAGATTTAATTTCTCTTGATGTTTTGATATTAACGCGGATGTCTTTTTAAGAATATTATTTGTAGGATCTTTATTTACTTTTTTATAAGTTTTAACATCCGATAGAATCGCGGAAATTTTCTGGTTATAATCACACGTATCCATCACAACGGTCGCGTTTCCCTTATCTGCTCGGAGGACTGTAATGTCTTTATTGTTGCGTAGGTTCTTCAGAGCAATAGATTCATCACGAGTAAGGTTTCTTTTCGGTGGCCGGCTTCGACGTAAAACACTCGAGATGTCCTGTCGAATAGCTTCCGAGTCTTCCTTTGTGATGTTATTTTTGAAAAGACACTCCTCCACATTGCAAATAATGTCTTCAAACGGTATTTTGGATGGAGCCGGTGCAAAATTTAAGCCTTTATTTAATACCGCAACAGTCGATTCATCTAAACTTTGTTTTGACAGATTGACAAGTGACGTACGCGCAGGTTTTTGAATTTCCCCGGTGTTGCCATTATTGAAGTTGTTATAATTTGATTTTACCCCGCTGAGTTTTTCGAACTTTTCTATTTGTTTTAATTTTAAGTTATTATATTTTGTAGCGGCTCGTTTATTGGTAAAATCGTTGCATTTTTGCCAATCTGTTTTTGATAATCGCGACTCGAGTTCTTTACTTAGGTTGTCAATTTGATCCGTTAACCGTCGCGCGTCAAATCGATGTTCTCGGATGAGTTGTAATAATAATTTCTTACTTGCCTGATTGAGTATTTTATCACTTTATTAAAAATAATTAATATACGCGATTCATCCGTTATAATTAGTTTTATTTAAATGTGTATAGTAACCATTTGCACACAAGCGTTCCTTAACAATTTTTTTTAATTTGGCAACAGAAGCATTTTGAACGCTTTCTGGGATCCTGTTGTAGAAGCGTATACATTGCCCCACAAAAGAGTTACTGACTCTATGCAGTCGAGTAACAGGAGTAACAAGATTGTGTTTGTTCCTTGTACCAATGTTTTAAGAATCACATTTTCTCATAAAAACATTAATATTTTTCCGTACATACAAAACATTACAAAATATGTATTGAGAAGCAACAGTCAATATCTTAATTTCTTTAAATCTATACCTTAATGATTCCTTGGCTCCTAGGTTATAGATTGCGCGAATAGCCCTCTTCTGCAGCACAAATATAGTTTGGATAGCGGCTGCGTTACCCCAGAGCATAATACCGTAGGACATTATACTGTGAAAGTAACTAAAATATACTAGTCGAGCCGTATCAACATCAGTAAATAATCTATTTTTTTTGACCGCAAATGCCGCAGAACTCAGTCTACCCGCCAATCCGTTTATATGGTTATATGGTTCTGAATCTACATCACGGTCATTGACGGAAACAAAGTAAAACTGGACTACTACTAATCGTAACTACGTGTTTTGCAATAGTGCTACTATAATATTAAAATAAAATATTAAACATACATTTTTTTTTTAATACTCTAGTGTAATATTATGTGTATGTGATTAATATAACCTACCAGCAGACTTAATTCCTACAATTAATCACTTAGTACCACTTATTAAACACTTGACACAAGTACACTATGGAGGCTATCAAAGATTCACTTGCATCGATGGCAGAGATGTTTAACACTAAGATGACAGCGTTTCAAAATGATCTGCAAAAAACATCCACTCCATTGACAACAGCTTCTCTGGCTGCGGACTTCAATGTATTCCAAAGTTTTATACTCTCTGCTTTGACCACCTTACAAAGGCAGGTTGAGTATCTCGGTAAAGAAATAGAGCGCCAGGAGATGAGGAGAAGGCGTAAGATGCTTCTTTTCCATGGGGTTCCTGAAGTGAAGTCTGAAGACTTGAAAGCGCGAATTACTAGTCTGGTTGCTGAGCATTTGGACTTAACTAACTTTGCCAGCTCAAGTATCACAACATCGTATCGCCTAGGTCGCTCATCTGTTAAGAAGCCCAGACCTATTGTTGTGAAATTCGCTGAACAAACTATACGTAACCAGGTTTGGTATGCCAAAACGAAGCTCAAGGGCTCTGGAATTACTCAATCTGAGTTCTTAACCGAGTCCCGTCACGAGGTTTTCCTTGCGGCCAGACAGCGTTTTGGCATTGGTAAGTGCTGGACCCGGGATGGCTGGATACATATTATTGCATCTGATGAGTCTCAGCATCGTGTGGAGTCTTTGGCGGAACTTGACACTATTTCTCAACAAACACCGAAATCACCGGCGACAGTAGAAACGAGTAAAAGTCCTGTGACCAAAATTCCTGTAGCTCGAACGAAAAGGGTAATCAAGAAATAGTTTTCGATGTAAATATACAGGGCTAGTTTTCGTAATACCCTTTTTTCAACTATTTTTAGCTTTAAGTACCCTTTTTTTATTTTTTATTATGTATTATCTTTTTTATTATTCACGCAAGTCAAATGTAGATTATGACAACCTGCTCTACAATGACAATAACAGTTATGATTTGGATGCAAGTAATTTTGCACACTTCGTAGTAGATATAAAGATAGATAATTATAGAACTTTACTTTTTTTTCTTTTTTTATATAACTGTAGAATAATTTTAATTATAGTAATGTTCTATTTATGTCTTGTTAATTTAATTTTTATTTTACTTTAGTCTTAATTATTGTTTTAGGTGTTTTTAAAAAAAATATTTTTTTTTTCTCTTACTGTAAATTGATTCTTCAAGTAGCTGGTGGGCTTATGGACTTAAAATTGTAATTGTATATATATATATATATATATATATATATATATATATATATATATATATATATATATATATATATATATATATATATATATATTTATTTTATTTATTAACTTAAATATTTACATATACATAAATTTTAATATATCTATATACATACATAATTGATAGTATTTTTAATATTATGATTAATGATGACAACGACGACACATTTTTCTTCCCATGGATTGAATATTGACGACAGTTTTCTTAGTATTCCTACTTTAAGCGAAAGCCTTGATTCTCACTTCTCAGACGTACTGAAAAATGTTATCATCGTACATATTAACGCCCAGAGTATTCCTGCACATTATCTTTCATTATTCTACCTCATATGCTCTTCCAGGTTTTCACCTTGTACGAAACGATCGTATTGGACGAACTGGAGGCGGTGTAGCAATATATCTCCGCTCGCATCTACCATTTAATATTATTGACCAGTCGCAGTGTCAAGCTAATCCCCATGCTGAGCACCTTTTGATAGAAGTAGTTTTGTAATTAAGCGTATAAAAATAATTGAGCGTATACCTAACGCTGATTCACGCTTCAAGGGTTCAATAACAAACATAGATTGTACGTGGTTCTTAATTAGTAACCTTTCATTATTATAACGATCGCACAACAAATCCCACGCTATTTTGTAATTACAGGATGAAAACCCAATCGATCTTATTACCTGCGCAGCGCCTCCCTCCAGGGAAGCCCTCAAATAGTGAAACTTTTGTATGTCAACTATTCCTTGGTTCTCGTGTATTAGGGAAACAAATGTATCCCGAAACTCAAGCCAGTCCTCGTACCGACCGCCGAATTTAGAAAGCTGGATCGTTGGCAATTTGACATTATTTGTTTTCGTCAGTTTCACCATTTCTGAAGATCGCGAACTGCCTGAAATACACGAACGAATATCATCGTTATCATCATCCCCGACATTTAGATTACGTGCGCTGCGATTACGTATTTGCTTTGCTTTGGCTAATATCATGTAAAACTGATCTTCAATTTCCTGCCTCTCACTGAACTGTTGAACATCATCATCGGTTTCAATTAAATATTCAATATTACTCTGGATTAAATCAAATTGATTTAAAAGCTGTTCCGTTTTTTTTATTCTAAGTTCTAGCTCAGTAACTTGCACGGCTGATAATAATTCTGGGAAAGAATTTACGTAATTAATAAACATTGTTAGCCGGCCTTTAACTGAGCCGCGTTTCTTTATAAGATCTTTAATATTTTCGGACATTATGAAGGCTATTATGGCAGGAGGTTGTTAAATTTATTTTAACTATAAGTTTTTAATTAATCAGTTACAATAATTACGATCTTGTACTTCTACAAAGAATAAATAAGTAATGTAAGTTATGAAGAGAAAATGAGTATCTAAAATGGACTTTAAATGTATGACAATAAACACTAGTTGTTTACAATATTACTCTAATGAACTTCATATAGAAAAACAACGCCGCTCGGTGGCGATAGAACAAAAGATCCTTATCGCTTGGATCGTCTCAACTGCACTTAATACGCATCAATATGGGAAGATTAAATAAGTAAATAATATTACGTTGTGTATAAAATATTTTTTTTTTATAAGTAGTAAATTATATTTTGTTAATTTAAATCGATCTATGCGAGTTTCTGACTGAATATTAATAAATAAAATGACTTAACTTTAACTATTGAAATTACTAATGTTTGATTTATAATGCAAACTTGGATAATGGATAAAATCTAGGAATGTTAGGGATTAAAGGAATACAAAAGTTGGAACGTCCTCACTGTTTCTCGCTCCTGCTGGGCTGCTCGCCGTAGTGGTCAATGCTTGCTTCCATCCAGATCGCACCCAGGGTCCACATCTCAAAGTTGGCTCGTTCCAGATCCCATCCGGCTCGTTTTGGACCAAAATATGTTTCTGCTTGGGCCAAATGATGAACAACAATGGACTGTATAAATGTTTATTGGCACAACTGTGAGTTTACAAACATGATGTATGTATACACACGGTGACTCCGGTAATGCTAATGAGCTAGCTCGTCTGTCGACCGCGGTGGGGCGCTCATCTCCCCCGTCCCGCGCTGATCCTTAACACTTATTGAGTTTGGTAAGTCATTTACATGCGACGTTAGGTATAGCTGAAGATCATCAGCATACAGGTGGTAGAGAGAAGATAGATGTTTAGTTATGGAGTGAATAAATATTTAAAATAAAAGAGGGGACAACACGCCACCTTGGGGGACGCCAGCATTTAGTACACACCAGTTGGAATAATTATCGTTAACACGTATACGTTGCCGACGCCCGTCCAAGTAACAATGAAACCAGTCAATTACTTTAGGAGATATGTTAAGAGACCTTAAGAAAGCCAGCAGAATATCATAGTCAACACTGTTAAACGCATTGCTGAAGTCCAACAATGTCAACACAGTCACCCGCTGCTTATTCATACCAAAACGAATGTCATCGGTAATTTTGACTAATGCAGTAGTCGTGCTGTGACCATGACGAAAGCCGGATTGGAAAGGATTTAAAAGATTATTTTTGGAAAGGTACATATAAGCTTAACTGTTTATGTACCAGTCGCTCTAGGACTTTAGAGAGGAAAGGGAGAATAGATATTGGACGATAATCAGTAACACAGGAAGGGTTGGGTTTTTTAGGGATAGGAATCACTTGAGCTTCTTTCCATGCAGAGGGAAATTTACCCGTGGTTATAGAGTGATTAAGAATGGACGTGATTATAGGTGTCAAAAGGTCAAGGATAGGAATGATCATCTTGCGACTAATGCAGTCAGAACCAACGGCATTAGAGTTGATACTTAAGATGTTACTCTTAACATCACTTTCAGTAATTAGACTAAAAACAAAAGATAAGAAATCTGGAGTGGATGAAGCAAGAATTTGATTTATCGTACTTAATTTCGTGGCTCCATCTATAACAGCCGAGGATGAGAAATGCTGATTAAGCTGATCGAGGTCACAGTATTGAGAGTAATTTTCTTGACTAGCTTTCCCAACTCCAAGTGATTTAAGGAATTTCCAGACTTTACTTGAGTCATCTTCCTCTAAAATAGATTTATGAATGTGGCGTCGTTGTTCGTCTCTACAAATCCTGTTGCAGTGATTTCTAGCTTTCTTATATTTTTCCAGATTTGCGTCGCTCGCATTACACTTATATTTAGCTTTAGCGGCGTTCTTTTTATTTTGCAAGGATTTTACGTCATCTGTAAGCCAAGGATCAGGAAGATGCTTAATTCGGACAGGTCTAATAGGCGCGTGTACGTCGTAAAATTGGTTCAAAAGGGAATTGAAAATTGCAACCCGATCATCAAGAGATGGTGCAAGCAAAACTTCTTGCCAGTCAATTTTAGCTGCATCATCTTTCAGACGCTCTAAGTCCATACCAGCAAAATTACGTTGCAGAAGAATTTTAGGTTTCATTTTAGGAGGTTTAATCTTGTAAGATAGAAAAATAAGATCGTGATAAGAGAAAGCAGTGCATTGACCATGCTTTTGAACATAATCAAGAGAAGAAACAAGAATAATATCTAGAAGGGAAGGAGTACAATTTGGAAAGAAGTGAGTCGCGGAGAGTGGGAGAATATGTAAATTAGATGCTTCAACCATGGAGCTAAAACGAGTAGAGCGGGCGTCATTTCTTAATAAACACGTGTTAAAGTCGCCCATAATAATTGCGTGCTTATATAGGGGTAGGTATTTATGTAAAAGATCATCGAGAAGAGAAATACTCGATCGTTGAACTAGGATTGTAGTATACTCTTAGCAAAACTTTAGAATGAGCGAAAACTACTTCTATCAAAAGGTGCTCAGCATGGGGATTAGCTTGACACTGCGACTGGTCAATAATATTAAATGGTAGATGCGAGCGGAGATATATTGCTACACCGCCTCCAGTTCGTCCAATACGATCGTTTCGTACAAGGTGAAAACCTGGAAGAGCATATGAGGTAGAATAATGAAAGATAATGTGCAGGAATAAATAAATATATATATATATATATATATATATATATATATATATATATATATATATATATATATATATATATATATTTATTTTATTTA